>NC_141550.1:78340000-78552500 GCF_021556685.1 Rattus norvegicus
ACTGATGTGTAGTCTGTTTTTCCAATGCCAAACCGCTCAGCATCACTTTCAGTTTGTACTCAGCTTCCTTCTGTCCTTGATGCATTTCCATGTCTCCTCCTGCAGTTATTTGCAGTGCTGCTGTGTGTCAACCTCCGTCCTACTTTGTGGTCACTTTCATGGACAGAAACAAAAGTGGCTCATTCATTCACTTGGGGACCTTATTCCAAATGAAGGTGCAGACAGGTACTTCACTCTCAGTCTAAGCATAAGCTCTCAATTGTGGCTAGTACAGTGGGAAGTTTGTTTTTTCTTGAAGCTAAAAGTTGGTGAGCTTCTTTGCTTTCTTTAACTTTTGGTTTCTGGAACATGATTGTGCCCTTTTTCATTATTGAAGCATGTCTCTATAATGCTTCTTGCAGACATTATCTTTACATCTTTGGGGAAGTTTTCTGAATGAATAGAATTCAGTATGGTGAGAGAAAGGCTCTGGTGATAGAAAAGTAAACAAAATACCTTTACCTGAGTCAATTAACTCTTAAAGGAAGGGCCTAGCACCAGCGACAGGGCCTCTTGTCTTTTGGACTTATCCAGTAAGTGTGTAGACTAGAATGATAGGCAGACTATGACTCATCTTGTGAGATCCGGACTATTCCAGCTAGTGCACCGCCAAAAGTAGAGCATCTGTGGCAACTGATTCTTGGTTCCTCTCCCATGTTTGTCGTGTTTACAGGAATGAAACGCTTTTTCTCTTCTGTACATGGTACTATTCTGTATTTGGAGAGGTGGTTTTGAAAAATGTATCCATGCTGCAAGGCCTTGACTGTGTCCTAGATCTTTTCTGAATGTGGCCTATGGCACTACCAACACTGCTCAGAACTACTGTGCTTCCCAGCCTCACTCCTTGACCTCATTTCACCCCTCCACTTTTGGCAGTGAGGATGGCAGCCATTAGAATGATGTACACTGTTTACTACGAGTTCAGTAACCAAGGACATCTGTTTTACGTAATATAGAACCAAATTCCAAAGGCTTTCATGATGTTAAGATATTGGCCAAAAAAACAAAAAAACAAAAAAACCAAAAAAAAAAACAAAAACAAAAACCAAACCAAAACTAAACAAAAAACCCAAAACGGTGGTGGTGGAGTCGGTTGTTTGCTGGCTTCCATCCAGTTAGCTGTACCCATTAGACAGAAACAACCTAAAACTCTATTTTGGTGTTCATTCAAAAATCTTTAAGAAATAGTTAATTTTTAGCTAGTACTTCAAAATGCTTTGTAACTGGATAAATTATAGTAACTTGTCCTTTTGTCTCATGCTGCATTTACTCCTTTAAAACTAGAAGAAATGCTTTCTTAAAAGCATGTAATCCAAATAACATAAAATAATATCTTCTGCAGAACATTAAGGCCTCATTTATATACAGCAGATATCGACAGGTCAAATAGTTTGGCCAATAAAATAACTTTTATCTTCAGTGAACTTATATTTCTGGACTGAAGCAGAAAATTATTGTAGCACTTGAAATTGCTATGAGAAAGGGAGGGGGATGTCAGGGTGCTTGATTCAGGGGCCAGTTAGGATTGTGCTTACAGGAAGCCTCCTGCAGAAGTCAGGAGAACATCTACTCTAGCGTAGATGCTGTCACATCTTGGGCCCAGATTGATAGTTCTGAATATCATTTTCTACACTACTCTGTTTCAGATAATACAAAAGCTTAACCAAGACAGATAGGCTTATAAACAAAAGAAGCTTCTAGAACCTGGGAGATCCATGCATGTGATGATGATATGTGATAAGGGCCTTCATGCCTTGCCATAATATTGTAGGAGGGTGATCCAGTAAACATGAGACAGAGAAGAAAATCTGATCTGCTGAAAAACACAAAGAAAGAAAAAAAGCCAGGCTGTGGGGGTGCACACTTTGATTCAAGCACTTGAAAGGCAGATGCTGTTGGATATCTATGAGTTTGAGATCAACATGGCCTACAGAGTTTCAGGACAGCCAAGGCTACACTGAGAAACCTTACCTTGAAAAGCAAACTCACTCTCTCTCTCTCTCTCTCTCTCTCTCTCTCTCTCTCTCTCTCCTCTCTCTCTCTCTCCTCTCTCTCTCTCTCTCTCTCTCTCTCCCCTCTCTCTCTCTCTCTCTCTCTCTCTCACACACACACACACACACACACACACACACACACACCTACAGCAGCAGCTCACACTGGGATACCTACCCCTCTCCTGCTGTAGCGTCATTCGTCCAATTATAGGACACCTCCCTAATCTCCTCAGTGCTTATGGACCACCTCTCAACTTCCTCGTGTTGAGAATCATGTTTCAGCATAGGTTTTAGAGAAGACGTTCAAAGTATGACTGTCAGAAGGAAGGAGAAAGGAAAGGAGGAGGAGGACAGATAGCATGAGTCTTCCCTCTCCTCTGTATGTTCCTGCTTAGTGGTCTTTGGAGCAGACAGACAGGAAAGGCACCTGCTACAGTGGGAAGTGTGATGGCTCTGAAGTGTCCTTGTTTACAAAGATATTCTGAAAGAGGACCTTCAGGTACATGAAATAGTGAATATTGGAGACCAGAATCCAATATGTGTGAATCAAAATTCCTGGTTTTAAACTCCTGGCCATCGCTTTATAGTTATATCTTTAACCCTTCTCCATTCCTTTCCTTTGGCCACTGTAAAACTCAGCCTGTATCAAGGAGCAAAAGGATAT
Source organism: Rattus norvegicus (assembly GCF_021556685.1). Classification (NCBI taxonomy): domain Eukaryota; kingdom Metazoa; phylum Chordata; class Mammalia; order Rodentia; family Muridae; genus Rattus; species Rattus norvegicus. The sequence continues at coordinate 78,342,698 of NC_141550.1, forward strand.
AAGAAGAGCAAGCCTGAGAGGGACAGTGTGACCCGGTGCCAATATGTGCACGGTTGTGTGAAGAGCTGCCTTTTGCCTCTTAATTTGTTTTGATTTCTTTTAGTTTTGGTTTTGAGGTCTCATTGTAGAGCCCTAGCTAGTCTGGAACTCATTTGCAGAAAAACTGGCCTCAAACTTGAGATCTTCCTGCTTCTGCCTCCTGAGTGTTGCTACTGCAGGCATAGGTTTCTGCACATAGCTAAGATCCCATTTCTGAGACAGAGTGAAGATAGGTAGTTAAAAATCAACATTTGATTAGACTATTCTGTGAGGTCTGTAATGTAGCCTATGAATTTGGGATGGTTCTCTGAGAATTGGAAGCACTTGGTCTACACACAGAGCGTGTTTCTCTTGACATACATATTGCTCAGCTGGCTCTAGTGACTCCATTGTCTGATGACAGCCTGGTGAAGTGTGTTTGACAAACGGAGTGTTACAAAACTAATATGTACAGAAGTGTGAACACCTGTGTCTTCCATTATGTTCTCTCTCCCTTTCCTCTACCCTTATTCCCTCCCCTCTTGATGAGACACGTGCATCCAGAAATACACACAATATAATCATGTTATTATTCTTGATAATTTTTCTGTGAAGTGCAATCTCATTTTTATTCCTGGTAAAGATGAAAATGAAAATGCTGGTAAGATAAAGGTAGCTCATTTGAAAGTAAGAAGCAGTACAACATGCATGCAATTCATTTCATGATCTTCATATCTCAAACAAACTGATTTTTATATTTTGGAATAATACTGATAATGTTTGAAAATTTCAAAACACAGAAAGTTTTATGTAGCATTGGCAATCATTAATTTATCTATCCCATACTATACATTCACACATATACGCACACACATATATACATATATATTGTATACCTGCACTGTGCCAAACAGTAATATATAAATTTACAGCCATGCATTCATTATGCCTTATGGATGAAACTGAAAAAGATAGTCAAATGATCAAAAGCTGTTTTGATAACATATTTATCAGTTGTAGTTATTTTGTAGATGTAATGAATAACATTGTGCTCTGATTCATTTAAAAAAAAACTCAAATTGCTTCTTAAAGACAAGCATGGATAAGGAGAATGAAACAGACTGAAATTGTCTTTTGTGATACATCAAGAATATTCCAAACAGGCATAAGGCAGAATATTCTGCCTTACCACATGTGGTTGTTTTACTTCTTATCTTAATCTGCATGGTTTCCTTTCTAATAAAAACCACTTAGCTGGACCATTAAGTATGGTGGTTTGGGGTTCAAAGGCTCTCCATTGAGGCTGACCTGATCAGTCGTAGCAATGGCCAAGAATTTAGACAAAATGTAGTGTGAAGACCTCTGAGCCCCAGCTGAGAGCAGCTCATTTAACAGCAGGTTCCAGACAAACCAGACTCCTAGGCTGCCATACAGCCAGAATATAGAGAGAGAAGGCATGGTCATTTCTCTTGTTGACTGTAAAATTAAGTTTTTTGAACGTAAATCTAAGATACTCTGAGCCAGAAACCCAAGTTTATTCAATGACCTTTGTTTTTTGTAATGTGGGCATGGGGGGAAGCCCTAAGTATGAAATGTTAATAAATAAAGGCAGTTTAAACAAATAATTTGGTTTAAAAAAAAAAAACAAACCTCTTTTTCGTATAGGCAACCAAACGGAAGCTAACAAAACTTTGCAAACGAAATTCTGCAGATATTGTTTGATTGAGTGTCAACCTTTACCATTCACCTCTTTTTATTAAGTGGATGGCCAGTTACTTACTAATTCTCTTCATTTTACATCACTTCCATACAGCAAGTGGTCTAGAATTGATGCTTCTAATATAATAGTCACATTTTGTCACATTGGATGTCACCTCTCACTTGCACTACCCCGACTCCTTACTTTGTCACTACAGCCTTAAATCCCTTCCACCCCCATTAAAATGTCTACTTGTCTCCTAAAACATGGATTGTTTTTATGTCTTCTTTGGCAACTTAATTTATATGTCTGCCATTTTTCTCCCCGCTCCTCGTCTGCCATTTTGAAACAGTAATATTATGTTCTCTAAATTCTCTGTTTTGTAAAACCTCTGCCTTTTGAATTGCTTTTTTTTCTACTGATGTAAACACTGAATCTCATTCCTCTGGCAAACCCAGTTTTCAGTATATTTCCTGAAATTTTATTCTCATCCTCCTTACAGGACTGTCTACTTATTAGATCCCACAATTATGGTGGCTCGAGTTTCTTTGACTAGCCAAAATCTGTTTAGAAAGCAATGGACCCTTGAGGATGGTTTGTTTTATGACTAGTAGCAAGAAGAGGTCAATACCGATAACTCCATTAAATTTCCATTTTATGTTATGTTTTTAAAAAAATCTTTCACAATCCTTGTATTAACAACCAGAAAATTCTATTTTCAAAACTCTATGTGATCTTTGTGTCTCTGGGCCATTTCTTAGGCTTTTTTGTTTGTTTGTTTGTTTGCTTTGTCTTTTTTCCCTTCTACTCATCTCTTACATCTATCTACTTATGCTTCTGGATATTAAGATTAAATCCAAATGTCTGCCTAGGTGTGAATTCAGCTCTCAGGAAGACTATAATGTTAAAGGTATTAGCAGTAAAAGAGCATTTAGACATGTAAGGTGATGGTGTACATACAAAGCCGTACATACATAAGTGTATATCTAGTTTTATCAGTGTAGTGAGATTGTCTTCTCAAAACTTCGCTGAGACGACCGACCATTGTTGGTGCATATTTAAAAATGTCTCTTGTTAAATCTGGTTGTAGCTATTTAATGCTCACAGATTTCAGTTCAAAACAATTTTATTAGTGCGCAAAACTGATTAGAAGGAGAAGGGAATAAAATCGTTATGGCTGGGCCCTGAATGAATGTGAGTAGTTTGGTAAATTTTTAATGAATACACTCTTAGTAGTTTACACATATTAATTTCTTCTACTGCTTGTAACAATTAGCATTTACCTTACCATTTTATTACACATCCCAGAGTATGTGCATTTCATTAGTCATTTGTGGCCATATTTTTAACCATTCACTCATTTATGCATTTACCTTGAGATGGCTTTATTATATCTCAACATTTTCCTAATTCTAAATTGGAAGTACAAAATTGTCACATCTGATCACCATGGAGTTAGACACTGTTATTTACCATGTTTACACAAACTGCCTTTCCTCATGATCCCTAAGTAGTTTTGATCTTTTACTCTGATGCCCTAAATCACACTATTATTACTTTCAAGCATTTATCATTAAACCTATTGAGCTATGACATATGTAATTGTATTTATTCAATACACATGTAGGTCAGTGGCCAAATTTTAAAGTATGAAAGATTCTGTCTATAGCCAGATTACATGTTCAAGAGCATAATCTACTTGATTTACTATGTATATATTATAATATTACTAGCATAACCTCTTATAGAATGTATTCGTTAACTAGAAAATAGTTTAGAGGTACGCAGATTCCTGAAACTAATATGTCTATAAACCTAATAGCTATTTTTTCTGCTTGACTTTCCTACTTTGACCTTATATACAACTATCTCTTGTGTATTTTTATTGCTATTTTATATACAACTAGATTTAAAGAAGGCTTATCCGTCTAGTGTTAGAACATGAGAAGTCCCAGAAATGATAAGGAAATAGTCATCAGAATATCCAAGATTTTATACAACACACACACACACACACACACACTTACTTACTTACTTATTTGAAACCAAGAACTAATATAGACTAGCTTGCTTCAAGCTCAACAGTTACACTAAACTAAGCCTCATGAGAGTAACGCTTCAGTGTTTGATTATTTAGAACAACAACAACAGCTTCTCAGGTTGGGGATACTATTTAGGATATGTCTAGAGCCTAGAACAAAGAACCAATTTGAAAGATCATGGTGACCTTAACTTATATTTGCCTTCCAGGCGGGCTGCTTTCTAGAGTACTTTCAGTTGTTCCAAAAGCACAATGGAGTCTGGGAATTGCTCTGTACATTGGGGATTGTTACTACAGAGAAGATGCCACGTTGTTTCTGTAGACTAGGTACAGTGTCGATCCCTTGGATTATTACTCTTTAAAACTAAAACAAAACAAAATTCAGATAGATTTTGGAAACCCTGGATATAAAAACATGCTCTGGAAGCTTTACAGATTTTAGAACTTATTCATAATATCCAAGTGTACTAGCACAAACAAGATTTTATGGCAAACAATCTTGGCCATTTATTAACCATAGGCTACTTCCTTTAGTAGTGTTTATATTATTGCCCAGGAAGCTATATGATGTATTTTTCACTATTGTAGTAGTTAGCATAGCTACATATTATGACTGTTCTGGTTGTTGAGGGAGTGTGTGTGTGTGTGTGTGTGTGTGTGTGTGTATGCGCACATTTCTATGTATATATGTGTGTGCATATGTGCGTGTTTGTATGGCTGTGTGTCCCCTTTTATGTCAGTTTGACACAAATTAGAGTTATCTGGAAGGAGAAAACGTCAGTTGAGAAAATACCTCCATAAAATTTCCTGTAGGCAAGTCTATAGAGCGTTTTGCGTTTTCTTGATTAATATTGACCTGAGAGGGCCCAGTCCACTGTGCAGCGCCATGGCTGGGCAAGCGGTCCTAGTTTCTATAAGATAAAAGCAGGCATTGCAAGCTAAGGGGGAAGAGGGCTTAAGAAGCCTGCCCTGGCCTCTGTGTCAGTGCTGCCTCTGGCGCTTCTGTAATCGGTAACAAAAAAGCCCTCCTCCACACTGCCTCTGTCTGAAGCTGTACAACCAACTAAGGCAAAGGACGAGGGAAGGGCAAGCCCTTTACACTCTACTCCAGAGCTCGGTGGAGGTCAGTGATAAACTGACCTTACTTTGCTTTGGTTTGGTTTTCTTTGGTGTTGTTTTGCTTTTTCATGGGAAAACAGTTCTTAAACAGCTCTTTAGTCAAAGAGCAATCATTTGATCTTGGAGTTGCTTAGACATAAAGGTCAGCACTCCTTAATGGTAACACTTTTGTTTAGTAGAAATTGAATTTTACTAACTCATAGAAAAACATTTTATTATTGAAAATAATATTTTGAACAGACACTGATTTGTTCCTATTTCCTGAGGCAGTATCATGTAAACTCAGGCTAGTCTTAAGTTCAAGATGTAGCTACGGATGACCACAAATTCCTAATCTTCCTCTATATATTTCCAGGTATCAAATAAATTCTAATTCCTGCATTTTGGAGTAAAACTCATTATAAAAAGTGAAAACTACTGATTCAGATCTCTATAAAACAAGAATTATATCCATGTTTTAGACACTTTTTTTTATTGCTGATAAGAAACTATGTCCAAGGCAATTTAAAAGAGAAAGCATTTATTAAGGGCTTTCAGTTTTAAAGGGTAAATTTCCTGACCATCATGGTAGGAAACATGGCAACAGGCAGGTGTGCGTGGCACTGGAGAAGTAACTGAGAGTTCACTTGATCCACAAGTCCAGAGCAGGGAGCTTACTGGAAATGGCCAGAGCTTTTAGAACTTCAAAGCCCAGGTGACATACCTCCTCTAGCAAGGACACTCCCAATCCTTTCCAGACAGTTTCACCCACTCAAGACTAACTATCCAAACAGAAGTGAGCCCAAAGGGCCGTTCGCGTTTAAATCCTGTCTGTCCAGTCCAGCTCTCCTTGCATCAGTTGCATCATCCTGTCCTCTGGCCTTTGTGTTTAGGAATTTTCTGTGGTGATTAAAGTTGCCTCTGGATATACAGTCAAGACAAAAACAAAACAAAACAAACAAACAAACAAAAAAACAGGCAGGAAGTCACTTTTGCTATTTCTTGCTAAAGATATAATATTTGAAACAGCTTCTGAATATTCTTACCTCATTAATCCATTTGTGCATATTTTCAAATAGAATATTTTTTAAAGAGGGAAAGCCCTATAAGAGAGCAGAATATTAAGAGAAATAATGTGGGTATTTTTCCTTGATGATAAAGGCTAATGTGGCCTTAACAGTACAGCTAAGGAGTGAAAACAGCACTTTCATACTTTCACAGAAGCAGAGCCCTAGAAATCAGTGTGACCGTGGCTATTCAAGGTTATGTGCGCTTAACAATGATGGCCAATGAAATAGTCTCACGTTGATCTCAATCTCAGTTAGAGAGGTACAGCTCTTTCAATAATATCCTAATATCCATAATGTAGTCTGACAGCAGCAGTATCGCGCCACTGGTAAAAAGATTTCAGGGAAAAGCAGTGATAAAAGTCTGCCTTGGATAGAAAATGACACAGAGTTGTCTAAGTGTGTGTCCAAGGGGTGTCATAGGAAACAGATAATAGAAATCTTAGGCTTTTGTTATCATGCTTTCAAAATATTGATCGTTAGCACAGTGTTACCTACTTTGTTTAATCACCAACAGAGTTTCTCAACCTCAAAACAGAATAAATAATATTGCAAATGATCTAACAGGCAGGACTAGAGTTGTTTGATCAGAGGATAAATTAATAAGAAAGAAGGCAAAAATGTGTGTTCACTGTGAACATGAAAGTCCCATCAGTACTGGCCTTATATTCAAAGGAGAGAACTGAAAGAGCTTGAAGGACTTCCTGTGTACTCCAGAACCTCAGCAATATTCCTATCACAGTCAGAAAACAGGAAATGTGTATGTGTGGGGAGGACTAATTCATTCTAAAGAGGTTATTTAGTGTAAAAGGAACTGTCAAAAAGAATAGAACTAGATGAAATAATAGGAGTTGAGGGCCTTAAATTGATAGATATCAGGAACTTAAATTCCTTAGTATTTTTTGCCATTGGAATCTTGAAAACTAGAATCCTTAAGCCCATCCCATCCTCACATTGATTCTAGCAACCCTGAAGGATAGATCGAAGGTCCAATATGTTACACTTTGAGACAAAGAACAATAGAGATGTACAATAGTCTACATTTCTTACTTTAGACATCTGTGCAGTTATACTGTAATCAACGGTGATGTTTATATTAATAATTGTGAAGAAGAATCCTTATTTACATACATGTCTAAGCTGTATTTAAGGTCTGGACACAAAACAATTAAAAACACAAATGTGTTATCTTTGCATTGCTGTGATAACTATATCTGAGAACAACTTTTAAAAAGGAAAGGTTACCAGACCCGGTGAGAGAGAGACCCAACCGCCTGGTCAGGTGGGCACTCCTGAGGCTGCAGAGCGGAAGAGACCACCAACACTGCTCACCCCTGCCCACATCCCTGGCCCAAGAGGAAACTGTATAAGGCCTCTGGGCTCCCGTGGGGGAGGGCCCAGGAGCGGCAGGACACCTGCTTGAGACACCGCCGGAATCTGAAAGAAACAGACCGGATAAATAGTTCTCTGCACCCAAATCCCGTGGGAGGGAGAGCTAAACCTTCAGAGAGGCAGACAGGCCTGGGAAACCAGAAGAGACTGCTCCCTGCACACACATCTCGGACGCCAGAGGAAAAAGCCAAAGACCATCTGGAACCCTGGTGCACTGAAGCTCCCGGAAGGGGCGGCACAGGTCTTCCTGGTTGCTGCCGCTGCAGAGAGCCCCTGGGCAGCACCCCACGAGCGAACTTGAGCCTCGGGACCACAGGTAAGACCAAATTTTCTGCTGCAAGAAAGCTGCCTGGTGAACTCAAGACACAGGCCCACAGGAACAGCTGAAGACCTGTAGAGAGGAAAAACTACACGCCAGAAAGCAGAACACTCTGTCCCCATAACTGACTGAAAGAGAGGAAAACAGGTCTACAGCACTCCTGACACACAGGCTTATAGGACAGTCTAGCCACTGTCAGAAATAGCAGAACAAAGTAACACTAGAGATAATCTGATGGCGAGAGGCAAGCGCAGGAACCCAAGCAACAGAAACCAAGACTACATGGCACCATCGGAGCCCAATTCTCCCATCAAAACAAACATGGAATATACAAACACACCAGAAAAGCAAGATCTAGTTCCAAAATCATTTTTGATCATGATGCTGGAGGACTTCAAGAAAGACATGAACACACTTAGGGAAACACAGGAAAACATTAATAAACAAGTAGAAGCCTACAGAGAGGAATCGCAAAAATCCCTGAAAGAATTCCAGGAAAACACAATCAAACAGTTGAAGGAATTAAAAATGGAAATAGAAGCAATCAAGAAAGAACACATGGAAACAACCCTGGATATAGAAAACCAAAAGAAGAGACAAGGAGCTGTAGATACAAGCTTCACCAACAGAATACAAGAGATGGAAGAGAGAATCTCAGGAGCAGAAGATTCCATAGAAATCATTGACTCAACTGTCAAAGATAATGTAAAGCGGAAAAAGCTACTGGTCCAAAACATACAGGAAATCCAGGACTCAATGAGAAGATCAAACCTAAGGATAATAGGTATAGAAGAGAGTGAAGACTCCCAGCTCAAAGGACCAGTAAATATCTTCAACAAAATCATAGAAGAAAACTTCCCTAACCTAAAAAAAGAGATACCCATAGACATACAAGAAGCCTACAGAACTCCAAATAGATTGGACCAGAAAAGAAACACCTCCCGTCACATAATTGTCAAAACACCAAACGCACAAAATAAAGAAAGAATATTAAAAGCAGTAAGTGAAAAAGGTCAAGTAACATATAAAGGGAGACCTATCAGAATCACACCAGACTTCTCGCCAGAAACTATGAAGGCCAGAAGATCCTGGACTGATGTCATACAGACCCTAAGAGAACACAAATGCCAGCCCAGGTTACTGTATCCAGCAAAAATCTCAATTAACATTGATGGAGAAACCAAGATATTCCATGACAAAACCAAATTTACACAATATCTTTCTACAAATCCAGCACTACAAAGGATAATAAATGGTAAAGCCCAACATAAGGAGGCAAGCTATACCCTAGAAGAAGCAAGAAACTAATCGTCTTGGCAACAAAACAAAGAGAATGAAAGCACACAAACATAACCTCACATCCAAATATGAATATAAAGGGAAACAATAATCACTATTCCTTAATATCTCTCAATATCAATGGCCTCAACTCCCCAATAAAAAGACATAGATTAACAAACTGGATACGCAAGGAGGACCCTGCATTCTGCTGCCTACAGGAAACACACCTCAGAGACAAAGACAGACACTACCTCAAAGTGAAAGGCTGGAAAACAACTTTCCAAGCAAATGGTCAGAAGAAGCAAGCTGGAGTAGCCATTCTAATATCAAATAAAATCAATTTCCAACTAAAAGTCATCAAAAAAGATAAGGAAGGACACTTCATATTCATCAAAGGAAAAATCCACCAAGATGAACTCTCAATCCTAAATATCTATGCCCCAAATACAAGGGCACCTACATACGTAAAAGAAACCTTACTAAAGCTCAAAACACACATTGCACCTCACACAAGAATAGTGGGAGATTTCAACACCCCACTCTCATCAATGGACAGATCATGGAAACAGAAATTAAACAGTGATGTCGACAGACTAAGAGAAGTCATGAGCCAAATGGACTTAACGGATATTTATAGAACATTCTATCCTAAAGCAAAAGGATATACCTTCTTCTCAGCTCCTCATGGTACTTTCTCCAAAATTGACCATATAATTGGTCAAAAAACGGGCCTCAACAGGTACAGAAAGATAGAAATAATCCCATGCGTGCTATCGGACCCCCACGGCCTAAAACTGGTATTCAATAACAATAAGGGAAGAATGCCCACATATACGTGGAAATTGAACAATGCTCTACTCAATGATAACCTGGTCAAGGAAGAAATAAAGAAAGAAATTAAAAACTTTTTAGAATTTAATGAAAATGAAGATACAACATACTCAAACTTATGGGACACAATGAAAGCTGTGCTAAGAGGAAAACTTATAGCGCTGAGTGCCTACAGAAAGAAACAGGAAAGAGCATATGTCAGCAGCTTGACAGCACACCTAAAAGCTCTAGAACAAAAAGAAGCAAATACACCCAGGAGGAGTAGAAGGCAGGAAATAATCAAACTCAGAGCTGAAATCAACCAAGTAGAAACAAAAAGGACCATAGAAAGAATCAACAGAACCAAAAGTTGGTTCTTTGAGAAAATCAACAAGATAGATAAACCCTTAGCCAGACTAACGAGAGGACACAGAGAGTGCATCCAAATTAACAAAATCAGAAATGAAAAGGGAGACATAACTACAGATTCAGAGGAAATTCAAAAAATCATCAGATCTTACTATAAAAACCTATATTCAACAAAATTTGAAAATCTTCAGGAAATGGACAATTTCCTAGACAGATACCAGGTATCGAAGTTAAATCAGGAACAGATAAACCAGTTAAACAACCCCATAACTCCTAAGGAAATAGAAGCAGTCATTAAAGGTCTCCCAACCAAAAAGAGCCCAGGTCCAGACGGGTTTAGTGCAGAATTCTATCAAACCTTCATAGAAGACCTCATACCAATATTATCCAAACTATTCCACAAAATTGAAACAGATGGAGCCCTACCGAATTCCTTCTACGAAGCCACAATTACTCTTATACCTAAACCACACAAAGACACAACAAAGAAAGAGAACTTCAGACCAATTTCCCTTATGAATATCGACGCAAAAATACTCAATAAAATTCTGGCAAACCGAATTCAAGAGCACATCAAAACAATCATCCACCATGATCAAGTAGGCTTCATCCCAGGCATGCAGGGATGGTTTAATATACGGAAAACCATCAACGTGATCCATTATATAAACAAACTGAAAGAACAGAACCACATGATCATTTCATTAGATGCTGAGAAAGCATTTGACAAAATTCAACACCCCTTCATGATAAAAGTCCTGGAAAGAATAGGAATTCAAGGCCCATACCTAAACATAGTAAAAGCCATATACAGCAAACCAGTTGCTAACATTAAACTAAATGGAGAGAAACTTGAAGCAATCCCACTAAAATCAGGGACTAGAGAAGGCTGCCCACTCTCTCCCTACTTATTCAATATAGTTCTTGAAGTTCTAGCCAGAGCAATCAGACAACAAAAGGAGATCAAAGGGATACAGATCGGAAAAGAAGAGGTCAAAATATCACTATTTGCAGATGATATGATAGTATATTTAAGTGATCCCAAAAGTTCCACCAGAGAACTACTAAAGCTGATAAACAACTTCAGCAAAGTGGCTGGGTATAAAATTAACTCAAATAAATCAGTTGCCTTCCTCTATACAAAAGAGAAACAAGCCGAGAAAGAAATTAGGGAAACGACACCCTTCATAATAGACCCATATAATATAAAGTACCTCGGTGTGACTTTAACCAAGCAAGTAAAAGATCTGTACAATAAGAACTTCAAGACACTGAGGAAAGAAATTGAAGAAGACCTCAGAAGATGGAAAGATCTCCCATGCTCATGGATTGGCAGGATTAATATAGTAAAAATGGCCATTTTACCAAAAGCAATCTACAGATTCAATGCAATCCCCATCAAAATACCAATCCAATTCTTCAAAGAGTTAGACAGAACAATTTGCAAATTCATCTGGAATAACAAAAAACCCAGGATAGCTAAAGCTATCCTCAACAATAAAAGGACTTCAGGGGGAATCACTATCCCTGAACTCAAGCAGTATTACAGAGCAATAGTGATAAAAACTGCATGGTATTGGTACAGAGACAGACAGATAGACCAATGGAATAGAATTGAAGACCCAGAAATGAACCCACACACCTATGGTCACTTGATTTTTGACAAAGGAGCCAAAACCATCCAATGGAAAAAAGATAGCATTTTCAGCAAATGGTGCTGGTTCAACTGGAGGGCAACATGTAGAAGAATGCAGATCGATCCATGCTTATCACCCTGTACAAAGCTTAAGTCCAAGTGGATCAAGGACCTCCACATCAAACCAGACATACTCAAACTAATAGAAGAAAAACTAGGGAAACATCTGGAACACATGGGCACTGGAAAAAATTTCCTGAACAAAACACCAATGGCTTATGCTCTAAGATCAAGAATCGACAAATGGGATCTCATAAAACTGCAAAGCTTCTGTAAGGCAAAGGACACTGTGGTTAGGACAAAACGGCAACCAACAGATTGGGAAAAGATCTTTACCAATCCTACAACAGATAGAGGCCTTATATCCAAAATATACAAAGAACTCAAGAAGTTAGACCGCAGGGAAACAAATAACCCTATTAAAAAATGGGGTTCAGAGCTAAACAAAGAATTCACAGCTGAGGAATGCCGAATGGCTGAGAAACACCTAAAGAAATGTTCAACATCTTTAGTCATAAGGGAAATGCAAATCAAAACAACTCTGAGATTTCACCTCACACCAGTGCGATTGGCTAAGATCAAAAACTCAGGTGACAGCAGATGCTGGCGAGGATGTGGACAAAGAGGAACACTCCTCCATTGTTGGTGGGATTGCAGACTGGTAAAACCATTCTGGAAATCAGTCTGGAGGTTCCTCAGAAAATTGGACATTGAACTGCCTGAGGATCCAGCTATACCTCTGTTGGGCATATACCCAAAAGATGCCTCAACATATAAAAGAGACACGTGCTCCACTATGTTCATCGCAGCCTTATTTATAATAGCCAGAAAATGGAAAGAACCCAGATGCCCTTCAACAGAGGAATGGATACAGAAAATGTGGTACATCTACACAATGGAATATTACTCAGCTATCAAAAACAATGACTTTATGAAATTCGTAGGCAAATGGTTGGAACTGGAAAATATCATCCTGAGTGAGCTAACCCAATCACAGAAAGACATACATGGTATGCACTCATTGATAAGTGGCTATTAGCCCAAATGCTTGAATTACCCTAGATCCCTAGAACAAACGAAACTCAAGACGGATGATCAAAATGTGAATGCTTCACTCCTTCTTTAAATGAGGAAAAAGAATACCCTTGGCAGGGAAGGGAGAGGCAAAGATTAAAACAGAGACTTAAGGAACACCCATTTAGAGCCTGCCCCACATGTGGCCCATACATATACAGCCACCCAATTAGACAAGATGGATGAAGCAAAGAAGTGCAGACCGACAGGAGCCGGATGTAGATCTCTCCTGAGAGACACAGCCAGAATACAGCAAATACAGAGGCGAATGCCAGCAGCAAACCACTGAACTGAGAATAGGTCCCCTATTGAAGGAATCAGAGAAAGAACTGGAAGAGCTTGAAGGGGCTCGAGACCCCAAAAGTACAACAATGCCAAGCAACCAGAGCTTCCAGGGACTAAGCCACTACCTAAAGACTATACATGGACTGACCCTGGACTCTGACCTCATAGGTAGCAATGAATATCCTAGTAAGAGCACCAGTGGAAGGGGAAGCCCTGGGTCCTGCTAAGACTGAACCCCCAGTGAACTAGTCTACGGGGGGAGGGCGGCAATGGGGGGAGGGTTGGGAGGGGAACACCCATAAGGAAGGGGAGGGGGGAGGGGGATGTTTGCCCGGAAACCAGGAAAGGGAATAACACTCGAAATGTATATAAGAAATACTCAAGTTAATTAAAAAAAAAAAAAAAAAAGGAAAGGTTATTTTAATCTGTGGTTTCAAAGATTTACGCTCATGGTCAACCCGAGCCTTAAGAGAGGCTGAACATGTCACACAAAGCAGCTGAAAACTCGTTATTGCCACAAGTTCTGCAAGCAGAATAGGATGGGGTTGGCCAAAGTGCACACTTCACAGATACACTGCTAGCACCCCACTTCTGCCAACTAAGATCCCCCTTCCACAATTCCACCACTTCCTAAATAGTCGGTTGAAATTGGAACCCACCAGTGGACTAAGTCAGAGCTCAGCAATATGCTTTTACCTGGAAGTGTTCGCACTAACATATCCAGAGGTATGCTTTACTACTCTGTGTCGCTCTCATCTGCCTACGTTGACCATCAAGATTAACCAGCACAGGAAGTGATGCTTGTGAACTTTGACCTGACATATTTACACCATTCCTGCTTCAGTGCTGTGAGTGTCTTCAAACCTGTCTGGTAGAGGAAAGTCGAGTCTCACAGACTAGGGGACTTTACCAGCTGGTTCCTTCTGCTTGCGTACCTGTAGTCTCTGCCGGACTTGATCTGCACTAACCCGTTTCTCATCCCTGAAAGTCTAGTAAAATGTATGCTTCATCACATAATCCTCAGGGTTAAAAATCTGCTTAACAATTTGGAATCCTTGAAAGCTCCCTGTGAGGGATGGAAAAGTGGCTCAGAGGTAGAGTGGGATCTGCTCCTTCCCAGGTCCTAGGTTTGTTTCTCAGCCCCACATTGGCTGTCTCACAGCTACCTGTAACTACAGTTCCAGGGGAACTGATGCTCTCTTCTGGCCTTTGCAAATCCACCCACACATATAAAAAGTTTTCTCAAAAAGAAATCTTTTTTTTTCTCAGCAAATGTTAAACAAAAACAGGGAACCCCAATAATTGTGCAGTGATTGGTGTGGTATTATACATGAATATTAATTAATTCCACAGACTATAAAATGACTAGCACCAACACATATACTTCACTCTGGTTATCAGTGATTGTCTTTAAAAGAAAAATTGATATCACTGTTGTCTTGTCCCTTCTTCCAACCCCACACCTCAGGCATGTCCCCAGGAAGAAGTCAGCAGAACCTTTTGTGAAGCACTAGACTGCTGCTAGCAGGACTTTGGCCTTGCACTCCCTCGGAGTCTCAGGTCACAGTTTAAAGAGTTGTCTTTTGATGCTGTAGCTCTGCTTCTTCAGAGTAAAATGGAGAAGATCTGCTTTAGGGAGCCCTGAACACGAGAGCAGTGCAGGAGCAGATCATCAGGTATCGCCTCAGAAATGCACCCAGCCCATGAAGAATCTTAGATGACTCCAAGTGAGCCTTGATGTCTAAGGCTTTGTCTAAAACCTCTGGAGTTGGGGATTGGTTGGCTTTCACTGCTTTGTCCTCCCAGGGTACTTTTCCTTCCAGTGCTTAAATGTTTGCTGTGGTAGGGACCTCTAGTGAGCATGTGCGGGTTGAGAGAATGAATGAATGTTGTTTTTAAGTGTTCCTGCTGTTGACAGTGGCCTATGAAGAGCAAAGCTAAGAATCAAAGGCTACAAAGAAAACCTTCCCCTCCTGGTTGGAGATGAGGGACCTTAGCAGGGGGTTGCTATGTTTGTTATTTAAATGCATGTTCCTTTTTAAACAGTGAAAACAGCTGTGGCCTCTGGCTTAACTGAAAATCACCATCACAGTTCTTTTAGGTTCCAGGGGATCCTCAAAATACTGGTTTCTGTAACTTCCAGAATCCATACAGGCTCCTTTTGTAAAATGGTATGTTTGTTAACCAATGCTTTGCAAGGTTGAAGGACACTGCAAGGGAAAGATGAATGTTCTGCTTCAGCTTGAGAAATCGCCTGCACCTATCAGTTCTGGTGATAATGTTTCATTCTCTCTCAGCTTTATTTAAGCTATGTGAAAAAATACTGTTCAAGGTTTCTTCAGCAGTACTTTGATGTCTCTGTACTTGTTTTAAAATAATTTATACTCAACCTCTATATTAACCTGCACACCTCTTTTTCTCATGTCCCGATGGCCCTCTTCACGCATGGCATGAGATAGTGGAGGTCAGCAGTCCAGGTCAAGTGCACAGCTTGGGCATTGTGTCTCCTTTGGTTTGCTGAAAGCCACTGAGCTCTCAAGAATTGCATTTCTTTTTGACTCGAGAATTCAAAGCTTTACAAACAAAAACAATTTCTAAAAATTAAAATAATTTTATCAGGTGAAAGAAGAGAGTCAGTTTCTTAGAGTTTCTCTGAATTACACACACATATGTGCCCATACATATCACACACAAACTAATATTTGGACAGGTATCATGAACTGCCTTTGTTTAGTTTGTTTCAGATCTGTTGTCCGGAGGGAAGCTAACTGATACTGAAGATACTGAAATGAATGGAACATGTTCATTAGGACTCCATCTTCTGAATGTGTTGAACAGAGTACTTTTCTCCCTCCTAAAACTGGAGAGTAATTTAAAATGGAACCTTGGGTGTTCTGCAGAAAGAAAGGGTCTTAAATTATCAAGTCTAAAGGACAAAGTCAGTACTTACCATGAACTTGGACTTGGAATGGTATGCAACTAGACTGATGGTAGCTAACATGTAATTACTGTCTTTACAATGTGATTATAGTGATTATATTCTGTTTTTTCTATTTTCCTTTAGAGAATACAATATAATAACTCCAACTATAGGCCCAATCAAAGTCATGAAAATAAATTATTATTGCATTGAGAACTTGTCAACTAACACCCATATATATACAGCCACCAAAACTAGATAAGATTGATGAAGCTAAAAAGTGCATGCTTTCATGAAAGGGACCAGATATAGATCTCTCCTGAGAGACACATCCAGAGCATGTCTAATACAGAGGTCAATGCTAGCAGAAAACACTGAACTGAGAACAGGACCTCCTTTAGGGGAATGAGAGGAAGGAGTGAAAGAGCTGAAGGGGCTTGCAACCCCATAAGAGCAACAATGCCAACCAACCAGAGCTTCCAGGGACTAAACTACTACCCAAAGACTATACATGAACTGACCCAGGGCTCCAATTGCATATGTAGCAGAGAATAGCCTTGTTGGGGCACCAGTGGAAGGGGAAGACCTTGGTCCTGCCAAGTGCAGGGGAATGTTGGGGGGGCAGTAAGGGGGGTGGATTGGGGGGAAATACCTGCATGGGAGAGGGGGTGGGGGGCTTATGGACAGGAAACTAAGAAAGGTTATCACATTTGAAATGTAAATAAAAAATATATCTAATAAAAAATAAATTTTCAAAAAAAGAAAATGTACCTAACCAGTTAAAAGAAAGAAAAAGAATAACAATAGAACTAGTAATTCGTAAAATATTACTTTTAAGGGAAATGGAATGAAAACGTGATATTTTTGTCAAAGTGAGAGATTATAGGTGAAAAACAGAAGCAGAGTTTGATAGCTTGTATTTAAGCCAGTTTTAGATAATATTGAGGTATCATAACATTTGAATTGTAAAGTTAAATTTTTAAGTGATAAAAACTTTGTTTTAAGAAAATATATTTGCGGGTTGGAGATTTAGCTCAGTGGTAGAGTGCTTGCCTAGCAAGCGCAAGGCCCTGGGTTCGGTCCCCAGCTCCGAAAAAAAAAAAAAAAAGAAAAGAAAAGAAAATATATTTGCAAAGTATACTTTTAAATTGTTTGTAGAGAATTTAAAAAGGAATACTGTTATAATTCATGATTAATTTTCAACCCTTAGCTTCCTTTTTGAGGGATATTTTGAAATGACTAGGAAAAACTTGCACTAACACCAATAGTATGATGTGTAAAAAGTAGCCATATTAAGGTCTTCTCATAAATATTTTGGGCTACTTTAAGGGCAAGACTTCATATAGATGATACCATTTCTTTAATGTGGAAAGAAGTTGTTCTCATCCATTCTTGTGATATATCCTAGTGCATTAATAGAATATGTTCCTTACTTATCTAGACGCTCATTGGATAAAACCTTTGAAGCCTCTTTCCTGTTCTTCCTACCATATTAAAGTACATATTTTAATACATTTAAGCATACATATTTTACACCACCCCTTTCCATTTCTAGCTCCTTGAAGCCAACGATCATTTATTTTTGTTTTCTTTAACGTCTCCTCAGGTCATATCTACATGTGCCTCAGGTCTGCCTGTAGATTCCCTTCTCTCACTCTCTGTCATTAACATTCTATACTAAACCACTTCCAGTTTCCTATCTGCCTTCTTAGGATTTCATTAGTGTTAAAAAAGGGGGACACCTTGGGGGTTTGACCATATATAACCCAGTACTACCTTGGAAAACCAACCCACTGTTTAATCGGTTAATCAGAGATAGCTAAACTTCATTTAAGAGAAATCTATGTGGTACGCTTTTCTAAGTACCCAAAAGGTCAGTAATTCCATGAAAGGCATCATCTTTGGCTGTCACAGTAACCGATTTCAGTGGGAACAATATTATCTCTACTCTCCTCTATTTTTTTTAAATCTTTTGTTTATTTGCATTGGCTTTGAGAACAGTCATTGCATTTTACAAACATGCGTTTTAACCATGAAAAATTTTGTGTTATATTGAAAACATACATAGTCTACTGGATTATCTTTGTTATCTTATAAATATATCGATGTCAGTTTAATGGCTTCAGCATTTTAAAAATTAATTTTCTGTTTATGTCTGCGGTCTACTTGGAGTTGTTTTGTGAAGGGTACTAAGTGCACATCTATTTACATTCTTCTATATGTGGACGTGGGAAGCAATACTATGGAAAGCTTTTCTAAGACTGAAGAGTCCTCAGTCTTGTTTTTTTATCTGCTTCTGTCTATGAAGCTGACACTCTTCTGCCTCATAGGTGCTCTGCCCTGAGCTGTAGTGGAGTATGTGCTGCTCACCAAATGCAGTGGGCCAGTTCCCTACAAACAGGACTGGGGGGAGGGCATACAGAACTCATATTGAAATCTTGAAATGGCACCAGAGGAAGTGAATTTATATTTTCTTCACTATTGGTGATTTAAAGAGTCCCTCCCTGCGATTACTGTGAACACCGTGCTTGTGGGCACTCAAGATTGGCGGGGTGGGGAGAGGCAGGCATGCACGTGTCCCTGGCATTTGTTCAGAACATTGTGCAAAATGTAATGCTCTTTCATACACAAGATTGTATGACTTTTAAAATAAATTCAGTAAACCTAACAAAAATTAATTTTCTGAAATAATGTCCTGACTCATATTAAAAAATAGGACAGCTGGCAATGGGAGCAGAGGCCGACAGGCTGTGAACTGCAGGCCAGTTTATCTACATAGTGAATTTCAGGCTGCCCAGGAGTGCACATGCTCATCTCATTCTTCCCTTCTTTAACCCTCCCTGTGCCCTCCTTCTCCCATCCGTTTCTCTCTTTTTGTCTCTTTTTCTCTGTTCCTCCCCTACCCCCTTATCCCATTTGTCTCTGTCTGTGTCTGTCACACACACACACACACACACACACACACATCTACATATATGTAGATACAATAATAGATATATAAGATGCTTAGATATGTTCATCAAGTTTTAGTACGAATTTTTTTATACCTGTGCAGGCTCCAAGAATGAAAATATGGTCTTTTTGAACAGGACCATTGTCTAAGTCATATTCATGAAGCTTTATTACTTACAGCTTTCTAAGAAGTGTTTCAGCAGCAAATAAAATTTTGCAAAGTAAACGGAGGTAAGGGCTGTGCATTCCCATGCTGGGGAACAATGGAAGAGTGTGTTGGGCATAGACTGGGACATGGGTAAAGGAATGTTCAGGACAGAGACTTTGAATAGGATAGATTGATAATAATGAAGTTATTTAGAATTAGACACCAGCCAGCTCCTAGAAAGTCATGACCATTCTCAAGGGATTGAAGAGTATCTAAAGGAACTTTAAACAATTTTAAGGAGCAATAGACGCATATTTGCATCCTTGAAATGTCCTCCAGAAGAAAGTGGAAAATGCATTAGTGTGGACAAGACACACTTGAAGTGGAAAGAATACCGAGCAACAGGCTGTGCGTCCTCGGGCCCTTTGCCGCTGACTTTGAAGTACCGAATAATTCATCTTTGCATATTTAGTTAGGTAGTTCTTCTTGCACAGGATGTGTCCTGATAAATGACACTGAGAATTCAAAGAACTGTTAGACCTGACTCCTGTCCTCAAGACATTTAGAGTATATTTTAGAAGAAAAACAAAAGCATAATGTATAGTATATAATGTTTTAATATCTTACAGTGAATTTTTTTTGTGCAATGCCTCTTTTGATCTTTAAAATACTGTGATCTCTCAGAGAATAACTGATGTTTTCTAAATCAAAGCTTGTGGCACAATTCATCAATATATTTCCAAACCAGCTGCTTGAATTCATAGGTCTATGATCTTGCTACCACACTGTATTGTTCTACTTGTTAAAAAAATAAGATTATGGGGTAACGTATATGATAAAAATATGTGTCACTGTATAAACGTGATTACTCCCCAGACACTTGGATAGACAAGAACTATGTGGTAAATTTGGAAAATTGATAAGCCTGTCTTGATGTCTTAATGGAGTAGGATGCCAGTTTGAGAGGACTGCTCTAACGGAAGAAATGTACGGAGGCCCATAGCAGTATGCGAGACTTAGCACGTTTTGGTTCTTGTAGGAGAGCTTAAAAAAGATTCAGACTCATCCGTGGAATCTACCTAATAGTAAAGAACATTAGTGCCAGTGTTTAAAGTGTATGGACTTTTCTAAATAGGATGCAAGAAACAGAATTAGAGAATTAGAAGAAAAGAACTTGTGATGAATGGCAGGATAGGACGTAAGGCCAGCTAGGGAGACGTTCTGATAGGTTAAAGGTATGAATCCTCCTTCAGTGGGCAAGTGTGTGCCCTTGTTCTGTCCCTTCCTCACGTCTCGTGTAGGCCTAGAGTTACCTCCCTCATCTCACCCCATACTCATGTCATCTTATGTAATCTGGTAAATGAAAGCTTCCTTGTTCTTTAATCACCATGCTTACTGTGCAGCATGAAAATCTTTAAGCCTTTGAAATGTTAGGTTTTAACAAAAAGACAAAGGGGGCTGGAGAGATGGCTGAGAGATTAAGAGCACTGACTGCTCTTCCAGAGGTCCTGAGTTGAATTCCCAGCAACCACATGGTGGCTCACAACCATCTGTAATGAGATCTGATGCCCTCTTCTGGTGTCTGAAGACAGCTACAGCAATATAAATAAATTAATTAATTAAACAAAAACAAAAAAAAACTTTTACAATGCCAGGCATGGAAGATCATGCCCAAGGCCCCAAACTAGGAGGGAGAGGCTAGAATATTGCAAGTTCAAGGCCAGTCTGGGCTACATAATGAGCTGTAGCTTCACAGAAGCAAAACAGACCAACAAATAGAACAAAACACATGACTGCTTTTCACAACCTAGAGACTCTGCCATTGAATTTAGGATTTTCTCATGGATTTTTCAAATTCATTTCTGTTTACATCTGGTTAGGCGTACCCTTCATGGATTATGGTGAATACAACTTTTACTTCCAGAATGTGTGTCTCCCTGGGATCATAAAGGAAATTGCACCACAAGCAGATCCGCAGAGTCTAGAAGAATCTTAACCACTTATGTATCCGCCTCCATCAGCATTTAGAATATCTGCATTTTTAATGCTTCTTTTCTTCCCAGATGAGTTAGTTCGCATTCCCGTATGAATATGTAGCATCAGGGTACAATTTAGCATGCCCCTCAAAGCTCCGTGTTGTTTGTTTTATTTGGAAATTCCTATCACAAGTGCTAGTCTTAGTCTGGGATTTGAATTAACTTTTTAAGTATCATATCAAACGTTAACCTAGGCAGTCTCCTGACATTTTTTAATTTATTATAACTCAAACCATGTTTTATTTCAAAACCTATTCCAAAGTTAAAAAGTAAAAATTTTTAGTAATAAATTTCTTATATTTCAAAGCATGGGAAACTATTAAATAAGATACTTAGAGGAGCAAGAGTGTTTTTTTTCCCCATCTTTATTAAATTGGGTATTTCTTTTTTACATTTCAAATGTTATTCCCTTTTCTGGTTTCCATGCCAACATTCCCCTAACCCCTCCCCCTCCCCTTCTATATGGGTGTTCCCCTCACCCATCCTCCCCCCATTGCCGCCCTCCCCCCAACAATCTAGTTCACTGGGGGTTCAGTCTTAGCAGGACCCAGGGCTT
This sequence comes from Rattus norvegicus, assembly GCF_021556685.1. Taxonomy (NCBI): domain Eukaryota; kingdom Metazoa; phylum Chordata; class Mammalia; order Rodentia; family Muridae; genus Rattus; species Rattus norvegicus. The sequence goes on from NC_141550.1 coordinate 78,364,459, forward strand.
CCCCTTCCACTGGTGCTCTTACTAGGATATTCATTGCTACCTATGAGGTCAGAGTCCAGGGTCAGTCCATGTATAGTCTTTAGGTAGTGGCTTAGTCCCTGGAAGCTCTGGTTGCTTGACATTGTTGTACATATGGGGTCTCGAGCCCCTTCAAGCTCTTCCAGTTCTTTCTATGATTCCTTCAATGGGGGTCCCGTTCTCAGTTCAGTAGTTTAATGATGGCATTCACCTATGTATTTGCTATATTCTGGCTGTGTCTCTCAGGAGAGATCTACGTCTGGTTCCTTTCGGCCTGCACTTCTTTGCTTCATCCATCTTGTCTAGTTTGGTGGCTGTATATGTATGGGCCACACGTGGGGCAGGCTCTGAATGGGTGTTCCTTCTCCCTCTATTCTAAACTTTGCCTCTCTCTTCCCTGCCAAGGGTATTCTTGTTCCCCTTTTAAAGAAGGAGTGAAGCATTCACATTTTGATCATCTGTCTTGAGTTTCATTTGTTCTAGGCATCTAGGGTAATTCAAGCATTTGGGCTAATAGCCACTTATCAATGAGTGCATACCATGTGTGTTTTTCTGTGATTGGGTTACCTCACTCAGGATGATATTTTCCAGTTCCAACCATTTGCCTATGAATTTCATAAAGGCATTGTTTATGATAGATGAGTAATATTCCATTGTGTAGATCTACCACGTTTTCTGTATCCATTCCTCTGTTGAAGGGCATCTGGGTTCTTTCCAGCTTCTGGCTATTATAAATAAGGCTGCGATGAACATAGTGGAGCACGTGTCTTTGTTATCTGTTGGGGCATCTTTTGGGGATATGCCCAGGAGTGGTATAGCTGGGTCCTCTGGTAGTGCAATGTCCAATTTTCTGAGGAACCTCCAGACTGATTTCCAGAATGGTTGTACCAGTCTGCAATCCCATCAACAATGGAGGAGGAGCAGCAAGAGTCTTAAATGTGCTCATAGCACTAACATCTAGCACTGGCCTCAGTCTGTAGAGGAGGTAAAGCAGCTTAGTGTGTCTTTGCACTTACTGTTGGGATACATCTCAGAGTCACTGTCAGCTTGCAGTGGTGTCTTCATGTGGACATCACCTGGGGAAGCTGTTAATTTCCACAGTGATGGCCTCTAAAGACACTGCAGCAGCATGTTTACAAGGCAGTGTCTGCTTTATTAGTGGTCAGAAAAGGAGCAGACCGATGAGAACAAAATGAAATGTTCCTTATGCGCAGGGATGGTTGTGGTTTGGCACTTACAGGAACTATACAAATTGGAGATTATGATAAGGATAGATTTAGCCACAGAATATACTGTCATAGGAACGTCATCTTCTTTGAACAAAATATAATACAACAAGTAAAGTGTTTCCTCTGCTTCTACAGATGGACAGTATGTAGCTTCCAGAGCAAGTATTTGCTATATTCAGACTGCTCCGTTAGCAGAGAAGGCAGATTATAACAGTAACCTAAGGAAAGCAAGTGTAGAAACTAATAAACATAAACTATATTTATTTACTTTTTAAAAAGTATCCCCAGTGAAGCCGTGACAGGCTGGAAGTTGAAAATGCACCAATTTCTGTTATAGGCAAGACAACTTAATAGAATTTTCATATGACTAAATTCAGCCGTTTAATATAACTGTCTGCCTCCTTATAATGCTATACCAAAGGTAGTCTGCTTGGTGTGCAACTTTCCTTTATGGTCCCAGCAAGCCACACATTCTGGAAGTAAATGTTGTATTTAGCATAATCCATGAAAGGAACAGGCCTGAGCTAAAAATACGAAATTGAACAAATGCGAAACACTACAGCACGAGCTTTGTAATTGTTCCATAAAGAGACTCGAGCGTCTGTGTGGGAGAGATACTTCTGTGTGTCATTGGATGAGCTGGCTGAGCTGCAGATGGGTGGCAGGAGCATCAGGATTCACGATGCCCTGAGAAATAGGTTTTGTGCTGACCAAGCAAATAACAGTGAGTTGTATGGAGGACTCTGACATTTGAAAACACATTGCCTGGTGAGTGATTACATTTAATGTGAGAATCAGGTAGAAGTGTCTGCATAGAGCCAATTGGTGGAGTAGAGATATTAAAGGATAGAGTTGCCCTGGGAAATATATATTCTCAAACTAGCTACAGAAGGAGGGTGGGAGTGGAGAAAGCAGGAAGTGGAGAGCGGAAGTGAGTTGTGGGTGACTGCAAAGAGAGCACATTGTGTAACAGTGAACTCTGTTCAGACTGAATTTGGAACAACCATAGGGAAGCAGACAGGGCTTAGCGAGTCCAGTCGGGGCTCGGAGGTGGATGGGAACTGCTTATTCCTCACACTTCTGTAAGACCAAGACCGTGACTAACACAGTTAAGCTTTGTTTAGCATTGTAGATACAGTTAAAGCTACAAGGATTCTACTTTTTAAATGTATATGTATTCGTATTCTGGTTTTTTGATCAGTAGAAAAGACAATATTTCTTATGTACTTTTTTTATATTTTCCAGATTTTTCCTTTATTACATTCAGAAAGTACTGTGTCCCTACTCTGTCCCAGTTCTGCTAACCATGAAACATTTGTTGTTTAGTTGTAAGAGTAACACAGAGACCTCATGCGCTCCTCCCACAGCTGCGCTCCTCCCACAGCTGCGCTCCTCCCACAGCTGCGCTCCTCCCACAGCTGCGCTCCTCCCACAGCTGCGCTCCTCTGCGGTGGGACTGTGAGTGGTGGCCCAGGCTTACAGGGGAATGCTGCTGCAGAGCTTGGCTCTACAGTTGGGTCTGCCTGGCTCAAACCCCCACCGTCCAACCATCTTACAGCTCAGTCACTGCGGTAAATGACTGCACAGGCCTAGGAACATTTATAAGTGATGTCCCCCAAAGTGAAAGCTCCCAAAGTCTGATCAAGCTTTTTGACAGGATATTTTTAATTTTTTAATTAAAATTTTTATTTTTTGTTGTTTTTCTTGATTTTTAATATTTTTTGATAAATTCATGCACATATACAATGAAACACAATTATATATTCACACTCATTTTTCTCATCCACCTCTCCCCAGCCCTTCAATCTGGCCCCTCTCTACTTCATTCACTTTTTAAAAATGTGCTTAAATTACATATTTAGTCCAGTTATGCTGCCCATATATTATAGGTATGGGGCCGTCTACTACAGCGTGGAGAATCTACCAGTGGCCACACATTCAAAAAGGAAAGAATGATTCTCCCACCCCTACAGTTATCAACTGTCAACACCTTCTCAGCGAGGGTGTGAGCCTAGAGAAGATCTCTCCATCTGTGCCAAAATGTTAGCTGCAAGAGTCTCATGAGGGTAACCACAGTTGGTATTAGTTCATGAGTTCAATAGCCACACCAAATCTAGCAATCTGTGCTTTACAATGTTCCTTCCTATCACCAAGTTCTTACGTTCTTCTATCTCCTTCTCCATAATATGCCCCCAGACTTGGGATATAGTGTAAGTTAGAAAAGACATGACCATTTGGGGCTGAACCCCAGGGTCTCATTCCCACCACTTAGGCTCCATATGCATCTCACATTGCTGCAGCTCATTCCATGAGGAAATGTCTCTGGCCAAGATTGAGGGCATCCCAGGTTTCTGGGCATAGACACAGATATTTAAGAGGCAATTTGATAACATAACCACTTAATGAAACTTCAAATAATAGGTTCTACCCTAGTGTCTGTGACCTCCTCAGTTGTCATCACTGGAACTCTGACCTAGATTGCAGTGCCAGCCTAGAATCCCTTGTATGGCTCAGACTCCAAATTCAGTCAAAGTGCACTTAGCTGTCTATAACAGTCATGCCACTCCTGCACTGCTGGGGACTTCTTGCCTGGTAGGCCAGTACTGTAGTTTTAGAGCCCAGTGCTGGTACAGGTTACTCCCTCTACCCCACCCCACTTGCTACTGTCTGGCACTATTAAAGGAGGCAGTAGAAAGCTTGGTGGTTGGTTTCTGCTGATTGTTCTGTGTCCTGTAGGCAGTGTGTATGTAACATAATAACACTAGTTCTCTTGTTCTTGTCCTTATTCTGGACTTGTTTTGTTTTGTTTTAGACAAGGTCTCACAGAAGCCAGAATGGTCTCAGATTCACTTTGTGACCAAAAGGCTGAACTTGGTTTCCTGATTACAGACATGTACTATCAGAGCTGGCACTAAGGGTATTTAAAAATAAAAATAAGTCTTTTTAAAATAGAGTACAAAAAAATAAGCTATGCTTATTAGTATATGTGTTCCAGATATGAACATTTAAAACGTACACAGTAAAGGAAAGATTATTGTGAGAATCAATTGGGAACTTCATCTTTCCCTCTCTGCTTGTTGTCCCTTGTGTGGTATGTCTATCTTCTGGTTCATCCTCCACTGGCTGAGTTAAATTCCACTGACAGTGAGTTGGAAATTTCACTGCATCTCTAAGCCACATTCTATGGTTCCCTGATGAGCCTCTTGCCCTCTGGAGATTGTTGCTGTTTACTTCCTTAAAGAATGGACTCCTCCTTACAGTCTTCTTTAAGAAGTCTTTTCAGGATCCTTTTCCTCCAAGGCCAAAGGCCCTTGACTCTCTATGACATTGGATACCTCATCTTTAATTTACAATTCATAGCCACATATCTAACTATATTCTTCCATAAAGTATTATCTTTGCTGAGCTCTGTGATACCCTTAGGTACAATGTAAAGCAGTTCATCAGCAATCCATATTCAGAAGAGGAGGTGTTGACTTGGTAAATGTGGCTGTTCAAAATGATAGTGAGAAGATACAATATGTTGATTACAGTTGTTAGTAATCATTAGGTTAGATCTGTACTTGAACCAAGAAAGATGGCTGGCCTATTCAACTTCTGATGTCCCTCAGATGCTCCTTTCCCCACATGCTACATGGGGGGCGGGGTGGAGGGCAGAGATGGATCAACAGTAAAGAGCACTAACTGCTCTACCAAAGGACCTGGCTTTGAGTCTCAGCTCTCATCTGATGGCCCAAACCAGCTGTAACTAGTTCCAGAGGCTCCAGCGCCATCTTCTGCCCTCTGTGGACACTACATGCATGTGTTCCACTGACATAAATGCAGGCAAAAACACATTATACACATAAAATAGAAATAAGCAAATAACTAAAAATATACATAGGAATAAGAAAGGGGAGATAATTTAAGGAAATTATTCCTTGAGATTTCTAAGTGTTTGCTTTCATGAAAAATACTTGCAGTCAGGTGACTACACTGGCTAGCCTTGAACTTGTGCAATGCTATCAACAGTATTGGTACTAACAAAACCCAATGGCTGGACAATCTATGGAGATGCTGTTATAGTTTCTAGATGTTTAAAATACTCTCTTATTAAGATTTTTTATTCAAAGGTAGAAGAAATTAAACAGTAATGCTGTTTTCATCTCTCCCCCCCTCTCTTTTTCTTCATTCTTTTGACATGATAATCCCCAAGAGATTTTATATAGTCATTAAAAAATAAAATACTTATGCAAAGTTTGTCCCTATAAGTCTTTTTGAGTGTGACTTCAATGATTATCAGTGAGGATGTCTTTGTTAGTAGACCAAGCCTGTGAAAATGATTGGGTTCAGTGTTTCATAAGCACAACACAGTACATATGATGAAAATGGATCTCTCTTGTCCTGAATGTAGAATGGAGGTTAAAGAATTGTTTGCCTTTTGTTAGGAGAAGATTGTTCTGATGACTATCTTCATCTCCTAGAGTGGGGGTTATGTAGTACTATGTCACTTGAAATCCCTTTCTGTGAGTACCCGTCTGTAAGCCTGTAAAAAATGCCAAGCACATCATTGCTGGGGCTCATTCACAGGGCCTGCTTTCTGTCACTAGGACCAATGGGACAGCGTTAGCAGAGAGGTTTCTCTGTCTCTGAGAGAAGAGCAGCCTAAGGTGTCAGTGAGGTCATAGACCTATGTGAAGTTAAAATAGATTTTATGTTAAAGGAATGCTACAGCTTAGCACCTGCAGAGCTACCAAAACCTTGTGCAACTTTATCTGTGAGAGTTCAATAGAAAGGCCCATCATGTGCATAATGAGAATTTAGTTAACTCTGGAATGGACTCCGCATGCTTCCGGAGTGCACGCATTATGTCCACATAAGAATCAGCCTAACAGCTGGTAGGTATTCCAGCCACAGTAGAGTTAATCAGCACCAGGCCCTCTGGGCTGTGTTGCATTGTTTGTTATTTAGGTTTTACCAGGAATGGTCTTTGCCTTCATTTACCCAATACAGAGCACAAAAAAGTGCTTTCACTGACTGATCTAAAAATATTAGACCGAGGGTAAATATTAGAAGTGCATTTTACCCGATGTCTTGCTTCCTTCTATCTTTAACCAGTAGAGATGTGGAGCTGTGAATAATTGAAGCTGGACCTAGCCAGCAGTAGAGCCATACATGAATTTTAATAAAAGTCAAGGGCAGTGTAATACCCTCTTGGCTGCTGACAAAGCAATCCACTTTCTATATCTTGGGTTACAATAACATCCTGTCCTTCCTCATTCTTGGTATACTTGGTTTTGTTAAAATGACTACCTTTATTTAAATTAAGAACACATTCTGAGTAGTTTTAATAATATATGATCTCATTCATAAGTAGCTCCTTAATTTATTTCACAATAATTCTCTCTACCAGAGTTTTCAATGTTTTTCCTAATAAGAAAACAGCAATACCTATTTTGACCAAATTATTCTTATTATCAATTGTCTAACAAAACCAAAAAACAAAACTCCAAACAAACTCGTAGTAGCCTGTCAATAGGGGTTAGTTAGGGAACTAAACACTACCTGAGTAAACAATTGTGCAGTCTCACAGGGAAAGTGCATCCTTGCTAGAGCCTATACACAGGAGGAAGCTCCTGTGTGCTAAGTGTGACAAGGCCCTGCATCCCCACATAAATAAATGGTCGATGTATGTGTTAACTGGATCACCCATCTTCATTAGCTGATGAGATTTTGTTTTTCCACACATCTACATCTACAGTTTTTTAGGTTTTACCTCTCTTGGGGAGAATGTCCCAAAGCCTGAGTCTATTCTATAAACCCAGTGTCAATCAATATAAGTACAGTGGGCAGAGGTGGTTTGGTTTCCTGAAGTATTGGCCAAAACCCCTGGGGCTCTGCACCCTCTGAGCACGGCCTTAATACTGTTCCCAGTGTTTCTAAGTTAGCTCATGTTCTCCTCTCACCTGCGTTTTTATACTCTCTTATTCTGAACTCTGGTAAGGTGACCCATTGACAGGCTACTCTTGAAGTTTGTCATTCTTTGGGTCACTAATGACATTTCTATGTAGATATCTCAGAAACAAGCTTTCGGTGTGCGTGATGGTATGGACACATAATTAGAGTCAGCTCCTCATCTTTGATCCCTCTCATTGCTGTCCACTCCCAGGTGAGCACCCCTTTAGCTATCTTGCTCACCATCTGATCTCTCAAGCTTCCTTATCCAGTTGTAGTAATAGTGGACTTTAATTTACAGCTGGAAGTTCTAAATTCTAAATTCCATTATCGCAACTTTTCCTGTGTGTTCCCTACGTTCACACCACCAGTGTGAACCTGCACGGCAGTCATAGGGCCACTCTCCTGGGTTATGTGTGTGCTTCTGAATTATTTTTCCTTCTGTATCGTTTTCATGAATAGATAGCAGGAAAATCATCCAGTAAGTATAGAGGGAACCTGTTACAGGATTTTGTTATTGTTTTTCATAGTATTTGGCGTGGTTTGTGTTTAATTTTCTTTGAGGAAAGGCTATCTCTAGTGGTTGAGTGAGTTGGTAGAATTTTGGGCTCTGAAGTGTATGAGTATATGGCTCCTGCAGATACTCCAGTATTATAAACTTATTGTTCAGCTTGGCTACAAGGCATTCAAAAGATCATTGCAGCTTTTATACTAAAAAGGAATTGAGGTAGCTTCTTAAAATTTTTCAAACTGATTTTATTTATATGTATAAGTGTTTTCACTTGCAAATGTATCTGTATATCACATGCATCTTGTATACACACAGAGGTCAAAAGAGAGTGTAGGATCCCTTGACACTGGAGTTATGGATTGTTAGGAGCCCCCATATGGGTACCAGGAACTGAACCTGTGTCTTCTATATAAGGAGCAGGTGCTTTTGATCTCTGCATCACTTTCCAGGCTCCTGAGGAAGGTTCTTATAGAGCAGACCTTTAAATCTATCTCTGACTTCTCGGGTCTCATGATGAAATGAACCAAACTGAAAAAAACAGATCCAAGTCTAACTGGGAAAAGTAGCTGGGGCCTCCAGGTGACATCATTCCTCCTTTCTCTACTTCCTGCTGAATCTCACCCTGCTCACACAGCACACCTCTGAAAGGGAAGCTGCACTATGTGACCTACAAGAGGCATGTGGAGCTGACACAAGAACAGTCTAAATGGGGAAATACCGTGTGAGAAGCAAGAACTTGTACTTGGATGTAAGTGATGCTAGAAGTGTGGCCCCTAGCACAGTAGCCTTTATATCCTAGGCTTTAGGTTTGATTCCTCTTAACTTTCTTCCTAAGAGTATAAGGACCCGAGAGTGACAGTGAGTCCCAGGAGGTTTTACTCAGCCTGTTGCTCCTAAAGTAGAACTGTAGGCTTGCCCCAGAAAAATTACTCATACGTTAATTTTAGAATGAACCAAACTTTGAACGGAAAAACAAGCACATCTTGTTTAGGACCTTGGATGTAGGATTGTATGAGCTACTAAACAATGAAACACTTGCAGATAGTGACAGTGTGTGGTCACTGTGACCTATACCCAATGACACACAACAGTGAAGTCAGTAAATACTGTTAAAGTCAGGGAGAGATATGCCATTCCCTATTAATAATAATATCAGTTAAATACCAGTGCTGGGTGGCATGGACAGCATCTGCTGTGCAGGAGAGACTCAGTGAGCAGGTCTGTATTTTTGGTTTGTAAAATACCACCTTTAACTTAACCACTTTAATTTGACTCCTCCCTTTAACTAAGACTCCTGAAAGGATATTTTTGAGTATAACATTTAAAATGTGCCTCAATCCTAATTAATATTTATACCTATTCCCCAAAATGAAATTTATTTTCCCTTCAGTCTTATTTCATAGAATCATTCCCTTGGTGGTGTAATTTTAGCCCCCATCTTCAGAATGTATCTTTAGAATGCATCAAATTCTTAAAGATCCACAATTATAATTTTTGACCTGCTAAAATTTCAGTGGAATATCCTTGGCTGTAGAGCATTCTAGGCTAATTCAGGATACTGATGACCCAGTTGATTAGCTACTAATCTAGAACAGAGAAGAATAGGTGGTTGTACACGTTCAGGTACCTTGAGTTGTGGTGATTTCTTGAAAGCTCTTCAAGTGTCATGGTCAGAATTAGTAGATGTCTTATTTCCCAAAATAAAAATTTCTACCATAGCCATATATTTGAAAAATATGACACCATATGTCTAATTTACCCACCATAGAGATGTAAGCTATATTTGGAGTGATCTCTTCCCCTTTTTAAATATAGATAGATATTTAATTTTTAATTCTCTCCTGGATTGTGGCAGGCCCACATATGTTAATAGAGGATAGGCTTATTATTGAAGCACAGAGCAGCTTGTCACTGAAGCTTCATGAACACTGTTATCGCTGCCTGACATTTATCTCATAATTTTCTGGAACTGACTGTTGTGTCTCCATGGCAACCTAAATTGCAATTGAAGCAAGTATGATAATAAAGGCATCCGCCAAGATTGACAGCAAGCAAAGCGTCGTGACGTTTGTTTATAGTTCCTTCTATAGCTGCGGCTGGAGACAGGGGACGTGTTCTCTCCTGTCACAGTGGTACCTGACTCAGCCTGTACGGCAATCTTATTACAACATCTTCAGCTGTGATGTCAGTGATAATGATACTGATCTTTACTGGAATCCTCTCAAGTCATTATGAATATCGAATGTAGTGTTAGCCACGATCTCATTTCAACCCAAAAGAAAATTTTACCTCATTTTGCCCCAATTCAGTATTGTTCAGTCAGGATCTGCCAACTTGTGATGGTGTAGGAATAGTTTCCTTTAAGGTGAAAGTAACAACAGTAGTTATACTAATTTTTCCCTTGATGTTGAAGAACCTTAGTTCTCTCAAGTTCATGACTTCACATTGGTTTGGCTGCTGTCTCAAAGCAAAGAGTCATAGAACTGGAGTAGGTCCAGAGTGAATTAATTTAAAATTAATTTCATTCTGAAAGACTCCATCTGGCTGTATTTAGGAAAGGCACTTACACAGATATATAAACACATGATCATCTGTATTCACTGTGCCAGATGTAATGTCAAAAAATGAAGAAATGTCTCAAAAATTATCTGGGGGGAATTTTTATATAATGATATTCTGTCTCAGTATAAGAACCACTGCGTTTTAACACATTTAGTCTCATTTTAATTCTGTTTGTTTAGGGAGTTAGATCCGATGGTATATATATTTAGAAACAAGTAAATACCAAAACCTATTGATGATTTAAGATATTAAATCATTTTTATTCATCATTTAAGATACTAAAGATAATTTCTTATTGGAAAGAACAGATATAAATTTGCAAATCACTACGTCCTTTTTGGTATTAAAAGCGCTAGCTACTAAGATTTCGCGGAACAGTACTATATGGGATAGCATGATTTTATGGTGGTACGATCATATGATATTTAATATTTACAGCCTTTAAGACTCTTGCCTTCTAGGTCACTTTATTCGTAGAAGTATGTACTGAAAATAAACTAGAATAACATTAGAATTCCAGATAAAGCCTCCCCGACTATCTTATTCATGTCAAAATTGTACTCAATACTCGCCTCCCTGACTGACTTTCCCAACTGAAATGTTATTTCTGATATAACATTTTTTACTTACTTTATGTCACTCGCCAGGATAAAACCTCTCATTTTTCTAATAGGTTTATCCTCAGCGCTGTGAATAATGTCTGATTGTAAGAGTCACTGCATATTTACTGCAGCTCTAATTGAGTAAGACATCCCTGTTTTCAAGAATTTCAGTTTCACACTATCCCTGAGTAGGGTTTAGTTAATTATTGTTTCTGTATGCTCAGTGGTCAGAGAATGGAAGAAGTCAGAGCAAGAGGAAGCATCCAGTCTGTGCTCCATACTTGCTAAGTAAATACCTACTGTTCTCAGAGCTCAGATGGACCAGGAGGATGGAACCCATATAGTTAGTACAGCACAGAACTTCATGGTGGTGCTGCGGAAAAGGCTTAGTAAGAGAGAGTACCTTATCCACAACTTGGCGGAGGGTAAAAGGGAAATGTAGCTAGAGGAATGGCTTTGTATCATAGACTCCAGGATACACACCGTAAGCATTGGTTAAATGGCTAGCCTATTACCCTTTACAAGCCAGCAGCACACGTGACCAGCCTCTCAGCCAGGAATCTGCCAGAATTCTTTCCTCCTGGCCCACAGCCTTTGGTTACACTTGCATGCTTAGGATGAAGTGCTCCTGGGGCACATGCATGCACACGCACACTCAACAGGTGCAGCAGCATGTATTTGTAACAATGGCACCAGGGAGGCAGAACCAGGCATATCCCTGGAGCTGGCTGACCAGCTAGCCTAGCTGAATCAATGAGTTCCAGATTCAGTGAAACACTCCATGTCAGAAAATAAAGTGGGAAGCAAGATGGATGGCTCATTAGCTAACAGTGCTTGTTGAAAAGTCTGGTGACTTGAATTTGATCCCTAGGATATACATAGTAAAAGGAGAAAAGCCAACTCTTCAAGTCACCTTCTGACCTCCCCACATCCTCACTCATACTGTGACACATGTACCAACATATATACACATGTACACATACCTTCTGACCTCCCCACAGCCTCATGCATACTGTGACACCGGTACCGACATGTATACACACACACACACACACACACACACACACACACACACATATATATATATATATATATATATACACATATATATATACACACATATATATACATATATACATATAATATATACATATATATACACATATACCTTACACTATAAATAAATAGATAAAGAAAGAAAACTTTGTTAAAGTAAGACAGTGAGGAAAACATCAAACATACACCTCTGCCCTCCATACCCACCATGCAAGTACCCATACTATGTACATAAGTACATACACCCACACAAGCATGTAAGCATGCACCCACATACACACTATACACACAGATTATAAAAATGAAAACAAGAACGGGAAGAAATGAACAGCACTGTGTGGTAATATCCTGTAGGGCATTTGAATTCTCCATAGAGCAATCTTAAGACTTGGCTAGCCGCATGTGTGCAGTGCGTATGGGTTGATGTTAGGCTTTCTTGGTAGCTGTCTTATATATGAATAAATCCAGGCACTAGTTTCACTAGTGGCTATAGCAGGAATTGTTTTCCCTGAGAGTCACACCTGCTAAAACCTAGTCTGCAGGAAACCAGACATTATGGCTATATTGTTTCTCCCTCTTTTGTGCATCATTTATCTTTTTTTATTTATTTTGTTGCTTTTAAGTTAGATTATACATAGGTGAGGTAGGGAGTAAAAGAAAAAAAACATCAGTGTTCATTTTGGAAAGTCTGAACCCACATTGATTTCCTGCAGTATGCATCTTCATTTCCTAACAATCTTAATTTTCAGTTCATTGGTAGTCAAACTAATTGCCTCTCAGTCTTCCCAAAGAGCCATTTCAATCTCTTGCCCACAGTAGACAGGCACATCCAGCAGTCAGGTATGAGCAAGTAAAGCAAACTGGGAAGACACTCTCAATTGACAGCCTGAGGAATTTCCGCCCCTTAAAGTGGAAGCATTGGCTGTCACCAGAGGGTGTGTCAGTGTGAGTCTCTGCACTTTGGAAAGGTGAGGGCCTCTGTATCTGTTGTTTGAAATGATTGTTTCCCTGGTGCCATTTCTAAACATTCATCAGAAACACCTATCAGCCTAGTGAAAATGCCTTCTGCTCTAGCCCCAAAGTCCACGAAACAATTTCTGACAAATCACAGCAGGGAAACGAGATTTCCACTGAGGGCGGTCTGCAGCCAGTGCTTTGCCGCCTTCCCAGCAAGGGTTATTGTGTGTTCAGCCATCATGCGCCCCCTGCATGCCTCAAATTTGCTTCTTTGTAGGGGTTTTCCAGCTTTCTGCTTTTTACTAGCAGTTAAATGGAGATAAGGTAATCAGGTTTTCCTTTCACTTGGTGAGTCCAAATGCTGGTATTCTGTGACCTTTTCTAAAGAACCGTTCCCTGTGAGTCATGGTTACTTTTACCCTGATGACAGATGTATGGCTTTCAGATCTCTGACCAAATACAATCCAGTATTAACTTAGTAAAACATCCATGACAAACGTCTTGTTTCTAAGTCGTAAGTTGCTTGTGAAAGAAAATAATGTCCTGTATACTTTTTTTTAAAACTTTTTATTGATTCCTTGTGAATTTCACATCATGCACTCCAATCCCACTCTATCTCCCCAATCTTTCCCTCAATCCTACTCTATCTCCCCATCCCTTCATATCCACCCTCTGCCCTTGCAACCTCCCCAACCCAAAAAACAACAAAAAAATAATAAAACAGAAACAAAAGCCCATATCTCATTGTGGAAGCTATAGTGTGTCACGTAACATACCTTCTGTTCACACACCTTTACTTGCAAATGTTCATTGAATGCGTCATTGGTCTGGTTCGAGGCCTCTGGCATCTGCTACCCTGTCAGTAGTGGATCCTCACCGAGACGCCCCTCAGATGTCCTGTTGCTTTCCTGAGTCATGGAGAATCCAGCAGGTCCCAAGTTGCTTTCAGTTCATTTGCTCCAGCCCCTTCTTATGTCCAGGTAGATGGGGTAGGTGGTTGATGGGCCAACTCAAAGCCCTGGATCTGGGCCTGGGTAGTAGCGGAGTCGGTCAGCCTGGCAGCTTTTCAACACTCACACCACCATCTCCAGCCCTCCAGCTCTGTCCCAGCTAGCTCACTCAGTGCCCTAGCTGGCACCAGGAAGGGCCAACTCTCTGGCTCTCATGCCCTTGGGGCTGGCTCACCCACACCCATGCCACCAGGGCTAGCTCTACTGTGCTGTCCATGGGAGGTATGGGTCCAACTTTCCAGAGTGCTGCAGCCAGTGAGAGTCGGGGCCAACTCTGCGAAACCCTTGGGCATCAGCATTGTCCTAGGTGGCAGCCTAGTCCTGGGATGTCCCCATGGCCTTTGGCGGTAATGTGAGCCATGGATATTGACAGACCCCTACTGCTGCAGGGCCGTAAACTCAGACAAGGCACCACAGGCCAGAAAGAACCTCACGGTGACCCCAAGCTGCAGGACAGGCATCTCTGCTCAGGTGTTCCTCTCCACTCTTGTGTCTGCAGCTCCACCTCTCTTCAGAGTGCTCAAACCCATCAACCCTTTCTCTCCCAGCTCTCAACCACACTGGAGTAGTTCCTGCTGTGGGGGGGGTCATGCAACAGGCCAACCTCTGGGTGTCTTCCATGCAGCATTTCTTTTCCTCTTGTTTTTTGTTAAAAAAAAAAAAAAGGTATGGACAAGCAGTATTACATGTATGTATGTATGTGTACATAAAGTAACCTTGAATTTTTCTTCAGAATAACACAAGCTAATTTACTTAAAATTTTATCATCAGAAAAGAATTTTTATCTTCTTCAGATATTTTGAGTATTGTTTATTCCAGTTAATCATCCATGAAGTTTTTGGTTGCTGATACAGTGCCATTTAACCGCAGAGAATCTAGCTCTTACTTTGTAATGGGCATGATGTAATTCAAAAGGTTTTGTCATACCTGGTAAGTGATAACAGTATTGACAAGTAAATTCAGGAGCATCGTGATTGTTACATCTTATTGATGATATAATTGATATCCAGAGAGGTCTAAATTTAATAAAGTGTTCAACTACCCGCAGCCTTGCCACAGTGTGGACACGTGTGGGTAGTCGTGACTTCTGAAGGCTCTGTACGGTGTGTTTGCCTGGCTCCTGACTGCCACCAAGCAGATGGGCAGTGCAGATGACTTTTCGTGCTGCTGAATTTCAGGCAGCAGCACTGTCCTGTGGCCTCCCAAAGGCACCAGGCACATTGTCAGTCCTACTGCCCTATGCAGCTCTGTCTTGGATAGTTTGCAGTGACAACCAAACAACCTAGTCTTTTGTGCGCTATCTCTTAAGTACTAGTGACATTAGCAAATGAGTCCTAAACCCATTTAAAGAGTGGCTCTGTCAGCTGACTTGAAATGATAAGGTTGCAGCTCATTTTGTTATGAAGAACGGTGGGACAGGTTGCAAGAGATGGCTCTTTGGTCACACCCTTGACAGTTGGCCACTCACGGTTTCATGTAAGCCTGTGTTGCTCCCTCCCCACAGCGTACATGACACTTGTCAACGCTCTGGCCTGTGTGTAGATGCCTATGCGCTTTGGGGATTAAATCAGACACAGGATGTGGAATTATACCAAAGTTTCAAGCAGCTGGGCATACTGTCTAAATTAATCTTTTCAGTAAGTCATTCTCTGCATCCAAACCATAACCAAACACACTCAAGATAGCATATTTTTGAACATTAATACAAGTATTTATTTGAATTAGTATTTCTTATAGCTTTTTTGTAGAAATTATAGTCACATATCTATTATGTTTTATATTTAAATAAAGTTAAATCAACAACTTTTGTTCCCTTTGGTTTACAAGTAGGATGAGTGAGGCACAGAGGGGTTGTTGAATTTTCCTTGAGGGCACACAGTTAGATCGATCATGAGCCAAGGCCAGCTCCATTGGCCCATCGTCTGCTTGTAGTTACATAACTGAGCTTTAATAACATTTTCAAAATGGCTCCCTCAGAATAATATGTTTAGGTGAGTCTCAACTCTAATCAGTGTTTTAAAAGAATGAGAAGGGGTATATTTCTTCCTAGGGCTATGTAGATAAAATTAATAAGAATTTGTTTTATAGTTGCCTTAGCCATAGTTCAGAACTCATTAGTAATATGTAGCTACTGCCTAGCATACTGAAGTATGCTGGTGATAGGAACATAGAGACACTGAAGTATGCTGGTGATAGGAACATAGAGACAAGATAGGGAGCATTTCTACCCGCACAGTCTTGAATTGAACTGATGTACATCATCCCAAGAACTAAAAGCAGTAAGATAAACAGCAAACAAATATCAAGTTAAGAACAATATTATTATTTATTAACACCGAGAAGATCAGCTATTTTTAGGCAAAGGTATTCAGAGACTATTTTTTTTTTACATAGCATTTTTGGCTTAGTTCGTTAATATGAGTATTTATTGGTACTTGGAATTTATCACAGCTATTTTGTAAGTTTGTTGCTCTTGCTTTTTTGTTTTGCTTTTGTTTTTTGGTTTGTTTTTGTTTTAGAGATAAAGGAAGTTAAATGTAGAAAACAAATACAGGAGAAAATACAAAATCAGAAATCTGTTTCTTTGTTTCCAGTCTTGAAAAGGAAACTTGAAACTTTTTAGGCTTTATAAAATGTTTTCCTGAAGTTAATAATAATAATACATTGAACCGCTCATATTTAATGATACTTTGCATTCTCAGAGGAACCACAGATGGTTTTGCATGTTCTCTATTGATCTGACTTCTTTTTACTAGAAAATGGAGTAGGGAAGTAGGTCAGTGCAGTGCTAGAAGCAAAGTGTGAGCACTCGCCCCGCCCTCCCAGCATCCTTAGTTTTCATCTTGACTCTGAGATTCATGCCAGCAGTGTCCCCTGGCCTCATGCTCTCTGACTTATGCTCTCGTTCCATTTGGCACCTGTCCTAGAGGAATCTTAGAGTAGGTTCTTTGCCAAGGGCAAAACAAAATTGGTATTCAGGGTCTTGTTGAAGTTTTCAGGCAAGGTGCCCAGAGACGTATATGTCTGTGTCCAAGGTCTGAAAGTGGTCACGGAGTCCTCGTGAAACACTACTGCCTCACGGTTTCTCTAAAGAAGTCTAGTTGGTGGAAGAAGGGAAGACAATGGCTTTTAGATCTGACTGTGTCCATGTTTTACAGTGTGAGTCCTTACAGGTATTACATTGGGAAAAGGCACCTTACTTCTGTGGCCCTCCTTTACTTCATTTCCAAAGTGAATATGATTCCAACTAGAGCTATTATGATAGTGTGGGTCAGATACAAAGTGTGGGTCAGGTGCAAAGGTTTTTGGCAGAGGGTAGGCCCTCTATTAATACTATTTGGGTTTGAATCTAAAGTTCTACACTATAAAAGGCACTACACTATGTTCCATGGAAGGTAGGGGATGAAGAAAAGCAAGCTAGTCCTGGTTTGCTAAGTCAATCAGCTCTTTTCTGACAAAGCTCTTAGTAGAGGGTTTTGTTCAGATGGGGATATACGTATCTATACTAATCTATGACAAGTACTTTGGCTATCTATGGTCCCAGGCAAGAACCCCCAAAAGCTTAGCTTAAAACCTGACTAACACATGATCTTTGGCTAACTCAGAAGTCTCTATACCTACAACCACATGAGAAAACAAAGTGACCAGATTGCCAAGAGAAATATTCTTCAGCTAAGAGAAAAGGTTTCAAAGTCCAAAGGAAAAGTTAAGGTTATTAAAACAAAGTTATCAAATTTTTTTATATATCAAGATCCAGTAATAATAAGAGAGAGTCAGTCATATGAACAGCCCAAATACAATTTTTTGATTGTGAGTGTTTGGTGGTGGTTTTAGTTCATACTAGATACAACTGGATTTCCTTACACACAGAATTGTTGTATACTCCCCATATGATCATTTGCAAAATGGCAGACAAGAAGGGATGCAAAAAGGATACGTGGTAGCTACTCAGTCAAATGACTCCGTAGAAGTAGAGAAGAAAGGCTCTAGACAGATGGTGATCCAATGTGGTAGTTGAGAAGATATGGGTTTCAAAGCACCCTTAAAGGCTTATACACTGGGTACTTGGCTACGTGTTTCCCACAGGTAGAGGAGTGGTGTGTGTAAATTTTTCCAGCATTCCTGTTTTTATTTGGGTGTGCAATTCAAGAAACCTAGTAGGACTTGCTTGATCTTTGATATGTTTTGAGCTGTCTGTATTCCACTCAAGCCATGCTGTAGAGAATGTTTGGTCACATGGCGGATTAGAAATACTTTGCACTTTGGGGCCCAGGGGCATAGATTGGGATTCTAACTATAGTTCATAATCTGGTGCCCTTATCAAGGGAACTTATTTCTCAGATTGGCATTTGAAGACTACGACTTTCTCATAGGGCTGTCTTGAGGGTCGAGTGTAAAGCCCTGACGTGTGTGGTTGTTCACCCATGCAGTCCTAGCTCTGGCTAAGCAGAGGCGAGTAGATCTCTGTGAGTTCAAGGTCAGGCTGCTCTATAGAGCCTGGTCAGGCCAGGCACCCAGGTCTACAAAGTAAGACTGAAAAACAAGCAAACAAACGGAACCAAAACCAATTTTTAAAAAGTAAAGTGCATAGCATAGTATTGACACCCTGTTACTAAGGATGAGTCATGTTTGGATTTACACCAAAACTTTTTTAATTAAAAAACAGATTTATGGGGCTGAAGAGATGGCTCACGTGTTAAGAGCACTTACTATTCTTTCATAGGTCCTGAGTTCAATTCCCAGCAACCACATGGTGGCTTAGAACCATCTATAATGGGATCTGATGCCCTCTTCTGATGTGTCTGAAGACTGCTATAGTGTACTCATATAAATATAAAATAAATAAATCTTTGTAAGTACTGTACATTTGCTTAAAAAAGAAAAAGCATTTTTTAAAAGATAGATTTATGGTAGTCACTTGTGACTGTGTAAAGGAAATGTATACACAGTGAGAATAGTGAGACATTTATTCTGGGCCATGTGCCTCTATGACGTGATGGTATCTGTTGTTGCCATTTTATGGGTGAAGGATCTGAAGATCAGAGTAGCATGGGTAGAAGGCAATGATGTCAGGGTTCAGAGCCATGTGTTTGCCACTGCTCTGTATGCCCTCTGAATGGTAAGGCTCAAGGGTGTCTAGGAGGGACTGGGAGACATGTTGAAGACCAAAGGAGTGAGCATCCTCCTTCTGTGCCGCTTTCCTCCTCCTTTGGCTCCCTTAGTTTCTGTTATTTGGGAAAGCATAAAAGGAATGTTCATTTGCGGTATGCACAGTAATTAGTGCTTGCTCCAGAACTCTAAGTTTAGGTATCAGACAACTAACTATACAGCAGCCTAACTTCACTGTATTAGTCATCCTCCAACTTCCGCTTTCTGTTAGCTAGGACCTGTGCAGTACCTTCCTCTTCTCATCTAGTTGGTTGTCAGCAGCAATAACCACGAGTCCTTCCTGTCCCAAAACTGAGTCTTACCACACTCTGAGCTTCCAAAGTGCTACACACATTGTATGCTCTACTGCAGAGAGCTGCCTGTGCCACCTCCACCCTGAGCCATCACAGCTCCACAGGCTAAATATTGAGTTCTCAGTGATGGGGAACAAGATAGGTGCATGATAGCAAGAGAATGGTCTAGGCTAATATAAACAAGCATTGGATTACAACTGAATTGTTGAAAAAAGATTTTGTATTCAATATTTTATTCAGTAGTACATTTTTATAACAATGAGGCTGATTAGAGAATGCTCTAAAAATGTTCAACATTAAGATAGTCTGTTTACTTCAATGATTAAAAAACAAAGTGGTCACATGGGCAGGTGGTAGAGGTGTGTAGAGATCAAGGCAATACTAGTGAAGGGGGTCTGATATCATTGCCTCTCTGAATTAATCTGACTTGAGGTGTTTTGTTTTTCTCTTTCTATGAGCGCTGAGCTTTTAAGGGGCTGTGCTTCTGTGTGGATGTGTGGTCACTGTAGATTAGGTTGGCTATAGTTCAGGGCCTGCCTTCCGTGGCTCCCAAGTTCTCCCATGCTAAAGATTGCAGGCGTGCTGTGGGGTGGGAGTGGGGTGGGAGTGGGGCGCTCATGTCTAGTGAGGTTAGAGCTACAGCAGCTTTAGTGTTCTTTCTGTTTGTTTCTTGCAACGAAATAAGGAACTCTGCTCAAGATCTTTATCTAATACATTTTGGTATTTCTCCGAGGCTGCAGTGAAATCACACCTGCCATTTGCAGTTTAGTGTGTCTTCCCTCTGACCTGCTTAAGTAGTGAAGGCTGCAGCTACTGAGCTCCTGGTTTTGCACTTGTTCAGGAGCTTCGAGTTTCCACAGACTGACAGAGTGAGCTAAGCACCCACTACGAAGGAAGGGTGTATTGAGAAGCAGTTAGCGTTCTACAGAGAGGACCTGGGGTGTACAGTGTATTGGGTGGGGGATACGAAGGAAAGGTATTTGGCTTGCTTTATTATTGTCAGAGGGGAAGTCCAAGGTAAAAAGAAATGACTTCATAATATCAGGCTTGTGACAAGTATTCTCTCCAAAATTTGGGTCTGGGAATGACAGGAAGAAAGACATAAAAGCTTATGCTTTAGTTCTTCGTATCCGCCCCAAATATTTACTGAAGCTGGGAAAGAAAAAGCAGACCTTTTCTTCTCTTTCCCAAACGTGTGATTGTTTAGAACTTAAGTGCAACATCTGGAAGTCAGATATACAGAGAGCAATTTATGGAGTGTGAAAGATTTGAAATATTCAGTGTCCTTTAGTAGGAACTCAACTTTCTGTGCTGTATTTTTCCCCCAACACAAAGCAAGCAACTCTGAGATCACTTTTGCCTCTCTGAATTAAGCCCTTTGTGCTTGGGTCCCATAAACAATGTGCTTTTTAAAGGGGAGCCCCCCTGCCCCCCCCCCCAGCTCTGGCCCTTGTCTCCAGTGCAAGCAGCCAATCAGCTGCTCCGAGCTGCATAGCTGGCGCGCTTGCCATTCTGAGCAGCAACAACATACTAATTTGATGCACACATGGATGCCTCTCGCACTCTGAAATCCATTCGTCACCAGCATCTTGCATTAGTCATCTGATGGACTGCCAAGTGTTTCATTTTCTTCCCATGTGACTTTATTATTACCACCTCTCTTCCAAACCTCTGAAAAAGGGCGGGGAATGGGGGAGAGGGGGAGAAATCCAGCAGCAATCCAGCTCTGCCTTTCTTCCTCAGATAACCAGCACAGAGCTAGCTGCTAATGCTGCTGCTCACTTGTGCCGTGTTGATGGCAGCCTTCACAATTGAGACCCACACTTAACTCACAGCCGCCTCCGCGGCCTGGGTCCTGAGATGCCCATGCCCTGGGTACCAGGCGGCCAGGCACTGCCCTGTGCTCTGGAGTCAGTGCTGAGCAGCAGCGGCAGCGGCACACAGTGAAAGCACCGCGCTGCCGCCGCCGCTGCCGCTGCTGAGAGCAACCTAATGGTGCCTCTGCTTTGTTTTAGTTCATCACATTTCTACGACTCATTAGGCACTTTCCCCTGTGCTCCTCTTCCTCTTTCCGCCTTCTCACCCCCAACCCCCACTATTTTTTCTTCCTGTCCTTCACCCTGAAGCCCTAACTCTGGCTCCTGGTTCCGTTTTTTGACAGTAACGGCACAGCCAACAAGATGAACGGAGCTTTGGATCATTCCGACCAGCCAGACCCAGATGCCATTAAGATGTTTGTCGGACAGATCCCTAGGTCCTGGTCAGAAAAGGAGCTGAAAGAACTTTTTGAGCCTTATGGAGCTGTCTACCAGATCAACGTCCTCCGGGACCGGAGTCAGAACCCTCCCCAGAGCAAAGGTACAAAAAGCATGTGGCGCATGGGGTAGGGGTCGCCCAGCTGTCAGGGTGGGTTTAGTGACTGGGGTGGGCACGCCTGGGCCGACTAGAGATCCCAGAACCTTCAGCATGCAAGAGGGAGGGCAACAAAGAGGAAGGGAGGGCAGGCTGAGAGCAGCCGGGCTGCCAGCCCTGGTGTTCTTGCTGTGCCTCAGGGCTCCTCCCAGAGTTCCCGCCTGCTGGGACAGGTGGTACCGGAGGAGCAGGGCAGGAATGCTGCCCAGCTTTTTGTGGTCTCCTGATCCGCTCCTATGAGGTCACGTTCTAAGCATTGTGGTCTCCAGGGCGGAGTTGCTGCTGCTCTAAGGAACAGCATTCTTAGCCGTGTAATTCAGGAGCCAACTCTTTCTATACTACCTTTTCATGATTTCTCAGGTACACAAGTACATTATACTTTTCCATAGCTGTAGAGACCTTGAAATGACCTGCAAACAGTGTGGTGCCGCTGGTGGGGTAGAGAAAGGCTTCACCTTGAGGACAGATGCCCATTCTTGGGGGGCAGCAGAGATCACTAAGAGAACTGTGCCTACTGGCACAAGGGGTGGTGCCCTAGCGGCAGGAGACAGTTAACACACCTTCAGAATAGTCAAGGCTTACACTCTCGCCAGAGGTGAGATTAAAGGGAAAAGTTCAGGGCTTGTTACTGCCTCCATTTTAAGATAATGGTGATTGGGTGGAGGTTGTGATTATTAAAATAGAGGCCAAGAACTTGGTTGGTGCTTCTGTGTTTTTAAGTCCTACGTTGTCAGCTCTGTATGGACTAAAATCCTCCTCTGCTGCTACCACTTGGTTTCTGTTGCTATGCTAACCTTTTTGCTTTAGCGATTTTGTTCTGTTTTCAGTCTCTCTCCTCAGGGCCTCTCCCGTGGGTATCACAGTTCCTTTTTTTCTGGGCTTTACTATTCCTTCCCAGCTTGTTGTTTTAGTTTTATATGCATCTTGTAAAAGGGGGCTCATCTTCCCACTTGTATGTACTCTAGTTAGGCACATCAACCTTACCTTGTACTATTTCTGAGCCTTTTAAAAATAAAAGAATAAGAAAATTTTAAGACGAATGTTCTGTAATCCTGTGACGTGCTGGACTGTCTCCTGATCTCTATGGTGCTGAAGTCTACTGGACTTTGGGGAGCTTTTTAAAGGAATTTAAAAGCCCACAGCTTTTATTTAAAAAAAAAAAAGGAGCCCCCCACATACTATTTAACATTACAGCTGTTTTAAAAAGACTAGAATGTTGTCTCTACAGATAATACTGCCTACAATTAGATAAGTAGACTCTAATATCTAAAATCAGTAAAATGTAAAACCACAGAAATAAGAATTACATTAGAGACCTCATGACTGTTGAGATGTTTTCCACACAAATTAGGAGTTCACTGTAGTGTTTTCATACTATCCTGTACACGGGAGATAGTGTAATGCATGGACCTTCCTCCCACTCAGATGTATTCTGTGTATGGCTTACCATGTGTTCCTCCGAGCCGTACTTATCCAGACTACATGGAGACTATACACCTTGTCAACTTCTGTTCATTGGCTCTTCTAAGTAATTAAGAAGCTCAAGCTCTTGAATAGGGAGAGAAACCAAATATGGGAGCTCTGAGGCACTTGTGTGTCGTATCCGGCATCTACTGAGAACTTTTGTGTGTGTTTCCGCTTAGCCTTCAGCAGAAGTGTGAAGGTAGATGGTGTGAGTCAGGTTTTACACGTGAATAGACTGAGGCTCATACAAGTTAACAAGTGGAGCCCAGGTCTCCCAGCTTGTAGTGTCTTTTCCTTTGCCTTTAGTTTGGGTACTCATGGGTTTAGATTATACATCATTCCATAGATTATACATACATAGACTATACATCATTTCAGCTCATACGGGATCCCGGGACAAGAGTTAGAGATGAAATCATTCAAATCTTACCTTTACTGTAAACTAGAAGTCTCAGATCAAATATTGCTTGAACTGTGTGGCCGTGAGGCAAGGCTTGAAAGGGTTTCTTCTCTGTTGTAAAGGTATTTACTCAGATGGGATTGGGGCCCTGTAATGACATTGCTCTCAGAGGCAAACAGCACTCAGCTGCTTACATGTAGAAAGCAACAGCTACCATTTTCTTTGCATCAGTACCCATGTGTACCACATATAATTTTACATGTTTATATGTAAGACTGAATCCCAAGTTTACATTGATTTTAACTGTCAGCAGAGTACAGTTGGCACGCTGACACAGTACTGATGCCAGACCCTCAGAAACTCAAATTACTGGAGGCTTTGTTTAAATGGGGTTTAAATTACCTAAGCAAGGTGCTTGGATGGCCTTGATTCATTGCCTCATTGGCCTTAATGGTTCCAATGAAAGAGGCAAAAGTTGGATTGTTACATAATCCAGGTGAGTTAGCTTTCTTTTTCTTTGCATCTTATAAAAAGCGTTACCCTGTTTTCCTCCTATAAGAGTTGAAATGAGAGCTGTTTCTCCCCCCCCTCCTCCTCCCCCTCCTCCTTTCCCTCTTCTCCTCCTCCTCTTTCTTCTTCTAGATGCATTATTCAAACAGTTTCAGAAACTGGGGACTCTAACTAAGTAAGCTGCCTACTCTGTTAGGACTTAGAGGAACATTTTTTACTTGTGTATATGTATGTTAGATCCAGGCATGTGAAAGCACACATGTAGAGATCAGAGGATGTTGAGTATCAGGCCTTGCCTTCCACCTTGTTTGATCTTTTTCTTCTTTGTTCCATTGTGTGTCAGACACACTGTTACAATTAGTAGGCCAGTAAGCTGTTCTCAGAGGCTGTCTTTTTCTCCTCATTTTTATATAGAAATGCTATGATTAAAAATGTATGCTACTACCCTTGGCTTTCATGGACCTGCAGAGCTGAATTCAGATTCTCACATGTGTATGGCAAGTGGTTTACTCACTGAACCATCTCCTCAGCCCAAGAGGAACATGTTTCATTCAGTGGTTATCTGTCTGTCACTTCTGCAGATTATGAGAAATACTACAGAGTTGGTAAAAATATGGCCTTTAAAACCAGACATGCATAAATTCAGTTCTTGGCTCTGATTCTCTAGAAGTATTTCACTGAGCGGTTCAGTTAATCATATCAAAATAATGGGACAGTCCTCATAGAACGCTGTTAGTGATGTCCATGCTGGGATATGGCAGGAACTTGCTGTAAGAGATTGTTTTAATCCTTAGTCTTCATCATAACTATCTTTTAAGAACTTAAGATCTAAGTAGAGCAGTAAAGTCAACACATGGGTCACATAGGTCACCACAGTGAAAGGATGGATAATAGTGACTAGAAATAAAGTCAACATATGGGTCACCACAGTGAGAGGATGAGATAATAGTGACTAGAAGACACATACTGAAGCTAGAGTTCACAGGAGAAATAGTGAATTTTATTTTATAGGATATAGAAAAGAAAGCATCTTTACCAAATTTTAAAAGCACCAATGGAATTTTAGTAAAATAGAGTTGATACTAAATGTTACACGTGGATGGACTTAACTTAGCATGGTTCAGAGAGGGAGAGAGGTGGGGTGGCAGAGCACAGTCTGAAAGCTGAAGTCTTACAGATACAAAACATGTGAACTGAAATGGGGAAAAAAGGAAAATCACAAAGCTAAGAATTTATAGGATAGGGCCAGGTTTTAGAGTCTTTGTTCTAGGATTAAAAAAGTAAAATAAGATTTCTCTTTAAATAAAGGGAGATCTGGAAGTGATACTTAAGCAAAAGGCAACAGAGAAGTGAGTTGGGTGTGTTGTGCTCAGAGGAAGGTGCTGCGAGAATAGACTGTGAGGGAGAGGCGTGAGTGGCGGGATGTGGATGACAGTGGACAGGAGAGCTGGCAATGAACTGGAGCGGTGACTATGGAGACGTCCTGCTTCATGTGGGAAAAATGGGGAAGAAATTCACAATGGTGGGAACAGTGATAAGGAGAAAAATTTGGAAACAGAAAAAGTGTCAATTTTGAGGTACCCCAGAAGGATCAAGAAGAATAAGGGCCAAGAAAATGCACTGAATGCTGTGCTCACAAGGACCAAGCAGCATTTCAAAGGCAAGGTGGCAGTTTAGGAGAAGAGGAGTTTAGGCCGTATGTATGGGGCCGTGAGTACAGATGTCCTTACTCATGCTCAGATCATGAAAGAGCAGTGCCTACACGTACTGCTGATGTCACCTCCTGACGTGATGAAAAGGTAGGACAAAGAGGATCCTGGAATACAGGCAACCCCGAAGTCAGGGCTCTTGAAAGGAGAGAAGGGAAAGCTGAAGAATAGACATCAGGAGAAGGGTTAAAGACACTTCATTTGAGACAGCAGTGCAGTTAGGAGGAAGTAACATTTAGAAAATGTCAACATCAAGGAGGAAATACAATATTTGGTAGAAAATATTTAGTTGTGATGCCCCTCTGGTTTTGTAGTAAATAGTAAATTTCTGAGGGCACCAAGTGGAATTGGGGATTTATGAAGAACAGACTCTGTTGGTTTGGAAAATTGAACAGAACTCTTAAAAAGCAGAAAGGACCCCATGCACTCGGATCGTGTTTCACAGTGGGCCTAAGAGGCTGTGATTCCGGAGAACTTCAGGATACAAGGAAAGACAGCATGTTATAGGTCTGTAAACAGGCAGAGAATTAGAATCACAGACACCTTGAGGACCGGGTGGCTAAGCTGATGTGGTAAGGTCGAAAAGGGTAGCAGATATGTTGGAATATTCTCCAAGGTCTAAAGTACAGAGCTGGTACAGAAGGAGAAAGAGTATGCCTTGTCTCAGAGAAAAAGAAAAAAGATCATATGCTAGAAGTGGAAGATACAGATACTGTGTTCAAGACCAAACATGGGACTTACAACTACCAGTGAGACATGTGGGCTGGACCAAAGTCAGAAATTATAACCCAGAATCATGGCCTCTGAAGAAACATGCTCTATAATTCAGGGTATGTCTGTTTTTCTAAATTTAAATTAATATTCTGATTTAACAGGAATGAAAACCAAGTGATTAAATTGAAATAACTTAACCTTTGAGGCTGTTAGTCAGGAACAGAACCTCAGTCCTAATCTAATGCATTGCCAATAACATTTTACTGTATCTTCTTTAATGATTTCTAAGCCAAAGAAATAAAAAAGTGGAAGTGATTTGTGTCGACGATCTCCATGTAGTCCAGGCCAGAAAAACAAAACTTCCTTCTTTTCATGAAGTCTGTTAGGATTCATCAGTAATCCAGCCGTGCATCCCTGCCTTGCTCACATCACCACAGCAAGGCCTTCTTCCCTCTTCCAGAGTTCACTCACTGTGAGAGTTATCCATTAATGCAGTCTAGCTTTGACCTACTCTGTCTGTAGCTCAGCGCTGTGGATACGTTTCTTGAGAATGAGGCTCAATGGCTAGAGAGTGAGCAATGGTGGGAAGGCACTAAGGCCTGACTGTTTTTAATTTCAGAATTGGGCAGAGTGACAGCTCACAATCCAGATGACTGTTCTTGTTCTGGGAGAATGAGCATGGGGCCTGGAGACAGGAGCCTTACAGCTGGTTCTTTGGACTATAAGATAACTCAGAATGAACCTCCATTTCTCTAGCCACAAGATATCCCCCATTTTGAGATGTTTTACATATTCAGTAAATACCAAATGTGAGTGCTGCTAGTATAGTACAATGGCAGTTGAACATCTTTTTTTTTTTTTTTTTTGGTTCTTTTTTTCGGAGCTGGGGACCGAACCCAGGGCCTTGTGCTTCCTAGGTAAGCACTCTACCACTGAGCTAAATCCCCAGCCCGGCAGTTGAGCATCTTATAAGCTGCTCTCTTCTCAAAAATGCTACTGGTTTATAAAGCATACTCTTGGCCAGTGTATGTTATGGTTCTAGGGACACAGAGGCTACAGTGAGGTGGTAAGATGCAATCCTACATTTCACACCATTCCTTTCTTCCTGATAACCTCTATCAGAGCCTTAAGTAATACATGGTGCTAGGACTAAAGGGGTGTGCCACCATATCTAACTCTGCTACATTTCCTAAAAGGTATGGCTGCACACTGGAGTATGTGGCACTGTTCTGTTTTTCCTGGTCCACAGGAAGAATTCTTTTATCCTGAGTTAATTCTTTATCCTAACAGAAGTCTCTGTATTACTTAGCATGATACTCTTTCATTATTAACTAAGGACCAGCAGGGTAAATATAAAACAGAATCAGAATTTTTATATACATGTAGGCAGGGGTCCTAATCCTGCCTTGGGAAAGCTAGGTATAGTTGCATCATATGGTTATATCAGAAAGAGCCATTAGAGGACTGGGAAGGGGCTCAAAGTGCTTGCTATGTGTGTGTGAGGACCTGAGTTCAAATTCCCAGGATGTTTGTAAAGCTGTGTATGATAGTGTGCATCTGTAATCCCAGTGCTCTGACATGAGTAGGAGACAAATGACTTCTCCCAGAACTCATGCTGCACTCATATATATGAACAGGAACAATTATACATGTATACATACATGTACACCACACAAGAATAAATGAAAGAGTTAACAATATAGATATTTTTCAAATGGAGTTTTAAATAACATCTACTGGATGATTTGAGGTGAAGGATTGGGAAATGCGAAATAATTTCCTTTAAGTTCTCGTAGGAAGGAGTCCTTTCTAATCCCATACTGTGGACAGGGTGGCTAGGGTATGTTTGATTTCTGTAACTTCAATCAAAGGGCAGTTTCTACCCTAGCAGATAATATTTACCATGGGTATATTTGATCTTTATCTCTCTGGAGAGAAAAGAAGAAGAAAGGGAATGAAGGTGATACAGAACACACAGACTGCCAGTATCAAAGAGGACAGAAATTTCTCAAGAGTGCCTCTGACTATTTTGTTTTGCTTCTCCTCTGTCTGGAACAGTAAGCCTTCAGCAAGGCCCCAGTTGTCTTGTCCCTGGTAGATGTAGGTTTCTAGAATTACAGCTGTCAAAGACTTAAAGAATACAGACTCTGGACAGAAGAGGAAGGCTTGTTTTGGTAGAGATTTCACATGAGAGAAAACCTAGGGCTCATGACATGTCTCTCCGAATGCCTCCAACACGTATTGCTGGCTGTATGAAGGCTGATGTCTAGGCAGCTTCACAGTCTGCCTTTGCCACTTCATATTGATACCCTGCCTGCTTAGAAGCTGCACTTGCCTTTCAGTGGCACCTGAGGAGATTCTCTATGGTAGAGGGGCTGTAGCACCCTTCACACAATTGTGCCACTTAAACGACCAGGCTGAGGACATTATGAAACAGTTCTTTGGAAATAAGCAGCCCAGCTTTCTTGCCAGAAAGATGCCCTCCACAAGGCAATCTTGTTACTTATGTGGTAATACCTTAAGCATTGCATGATAGCTGTCACCATGTGCCTTCCTTCCCCACTTTGGATCCACTGATCCTAGAAGTTCACACATTCTGATTCAAAGGCTTACTTTCTTCTCTCTTCAACCTTTACTTCTGATGAAAGTTTAAAATTGATTTAAAAAGAATGCAAATTGAAATGTGCATGTTGAAAACAATGTCACATATACTTTTGAACGTGCCTGTTAGCCTTCATGACTCTACCCACTGTGAGATGTACAGTAATGCCAGCCCAGTTAGTGCTGCTTTTTATCCTTATATGCATTACCCAAATGCTAAGGACATTTATTTAGACTTAAGAGTTCAGATTGGTGGTTCTTCATCCTAATTTTAGTGATTCCGGGACCACCTATTCTTAGCTCTATTTTCCAATGTTGGTTAACCCTAACTTTCTACGAACAGTTTTCTTCCTCCAATTAAAAGTAGGCATCCCAAAGGTACCAGTGTGAATAAATATAGAACAATTATTATGACCATCGAAACCTTTGAAAAATTCCAAGTAATTTATATAACTAGACAAATGGGAAAGTAGAAATAACCTAAATAATACTGTCTTAAAATAATTTCTTTGGGTAGCAAAAATGATAAATGCTAGTATATTGTCTTCTAAGAGAGTTGGTTAAAGATATTGAAAGTATTTTGACCCATATTGTAAAGCTCAGCAGAAAATTAACTTTAGGCATCTCAGTAATATTTGGGGTTAACATGAGAAACACTCTGGCAGTAAACCAGAGCAGTTAGACGTACTAAAGTATCGGGCCTCAGATGGGCTATGACGAGTCCATGCTATGGAGAAAGCTGCAGCACAGGAGGCACGCGTGAGATGACGCTCTGTGTGTGCTGGCTTCTCCAGACTTCTTTTAGCTGAGTTGGGTGGTCAGCTACATAGAAGCAGAGCACAGAGTAGCAGGTCTTCCTACATAGAGGAAAGAGCTAATCAGTGGATGAGGACAAATCACAATGGTAAAAACCAGTCAAGGTAGATGGGGATAGTAACTCAGACACCACAGAAATTGATATCTAAGATCAATACTTTTTCACTCTCTATGAAAATAACTGAGAGAGACAAGTTTCTACTAATCTACTATTCACACTCTGGCATTAACTCAAATTAGAGAAACTCATAATCTAGACTTGAGGCAGTGATCATGTTGAAGACTAAAGGAACATAGTTTCTCTGTTCCTGTTAAAAGGTCACAAGCTGGGATCAGAGAACAGAAGTAAGAGGTTGACACTGAGTGTTCTGTGATGATACTCTTCAGCTCTCCTGGAGTCCCATCATCATAAACTATTTTAAGGTTTCTTATGCCTTAGGTTTCCGTAGCAGATTCTAGAGCCCACCTGCCAAGCAGCCAAGACGCGTGTCTGCAGAATCCGGAAAGTGCAGCTAGTTCTTCACCTGCTTCTCCGTCTTAGCGTCATCCTAAAGGACAGATGCTACTGTAGTTCAGTGGCTGTCTTATCGACAGACGAAAGAAGGTAGACAAGTATTATAGGCATCGAATGTGTAGGAAAGAAGGCATCTGACGAGATAATGAGCCATACTGCTCCCAAATGCTCAACATTACAAGTGTTACCAGAAGCAGAAGCAAGCTGGATGGAGCAGGTAGCTTAGTAACCTTTTACCATGTAAAGCCTTTTTTCTGCCATCTAGGGCACCATGCCCAGTATTCGCAAGCATTATTGAAGTTACACCAAGTAGATGGAGGCATTCCAAAGGGGAGCCAGCATGAATCACAAAGATCTGGGAAGGTGGCCACATGGAAAAGTCTATCAGGTTAACCTAACGGGGCTGAGCATTAAGCCATAAGGGGGAATAGAGGAAAAAACCAGAGCAAGGAATCAAAAAAAAAAAAAAAAAAAAAAAACTCTGTTGTTGTTTTGAAAATCCTAATGTACGTACGGAGTGAGGCTCTGTGTAGATAAGCTGTTTGAATTAATACTAAACCATGGGATTCTGATGCCTGTACTAAAACGGTGGAACATCAGGTAAAGTACAGAGTGTGAGCCAGACATTTTTACAGAAGTGGTAAACACGAACCCCGTGAAGAAGTTAAGAAGATGGGAGTGCAGCAGCTAACTTAGCACTCTCAAGAGTGGACCTTGCCCATCGGTCCTAAAAGGACTAAGGCAAGCCCTTTGTTACTGTGGTTTGAAGGTTAGGCTCTCATTGAAAGGGAAACAGGTGGCCCAAAGTCATGTGGCAGTCAGTAGTCTGCTGGTCAGAAAGTAGCTTACTTATGTGCTCCAGATTTCAGTGCTTTTCCTGAGATAGAGATGAAGTGAAAGATTAGGGGAGCTGAGGTCATGTGACAGGAAATGTGATGTTTCCCTTTTCAGTACCCGTATAGCCTCCTTCCTCTTTTTCTTCATTTTTAGTATTCCTTCTTTTCTCATCTCGCTGTGGGGAACTTAGAACAAGGCCAGTTACAGTCTCCTCCTCTGGTCCTTCTGAAGGTTTTCCTATCTAATACCAGGAGACAGAGCCTGCTATGGCTCTTACATTGGCATAGTGAGTCAGCCCCATGCATCGAGCTGGCCTTCTGCTGCATTATTTCCCTGAGGAAACATGAGCAAACATCTGTTTACCCAGATAGCTCACTGGTAACAGACAGGCAAAATGTTTCCACCCAAATCTATCTTAAGATTTCTTGTAGGAGCATGGGTGACTCTGAAGCAGCTGCATCTAAGAAGAGTCCTCCCTGCATGGGTGAGAACAGGAAGTGTGCATTGCTGGAGCTCCCTGGCCAGTGAGTGCCACGGAGTGCTCTCCTGTCCTGTCCCCGTGGAGAGTGCTATTGACTGTATAACCTTCGAATGGGCCTTCCCTTACATTTGTGACCTTCCTGGGTCCTATAAGTCTCCATCTTCCATTTTCTCTCCAGGAGGAGAAAAAAAAAATAACTATCTAGGCCTTCAAAACCAACCTTTTAAAATTTGGTTTTACTTAAGTTTTGTTTTGGGCAATTTCACCTCTGTACAATGCATTCTGACCACTGTCGCCTCCTGCCTGTCTCCTTCCTGACAGAGATCTTCTTCATGTTCAAGTCTTTTCGGTTTGTTCTGTGGCCCACTAAGTTTAACACAAATCGTGACCGTAGACTTGGAGATAGCCACTGCAGCCTGATTGGTTCAGCAGTGCTGAACAGTAACAGTATTTAGCAAAGGTTCCCAAGAAAGAACTGCCAGCCCCTACTTAATAGATACTACTTTACATTAAGATGACTAGTACCCTTAATCCTCACAGGAAGCATGTGTATTTGTGTGCTAAACCCTTATCTGTTGTTTAAAACTTCATTATAACCTGACATTGTTTTTGTTTTTCCTTTTCCCAAATGGATGTGAAATCCTCCCTGGAAGCCTTCTGAGGAGTGAAGTATAAAGTGTTGCAAGCTCATTGCTCAGTGGGGAACCTAGCATGAATTGGGAACTGGATAAGGAGGAGAAAAAAAGGAGAAAGAGAAGAAGAGAATAGTGAGAGGAAAGCGAAATGAATGATACCTGACTTTCTAAGTGGGATAAGCTATAAAATGTTTATTCTGAATTTTTGTGTAGGGAAATCTTGAGTGCTTTTTTAATTATGTTGCTAGAAAATACACACAATTGAAGTAAGTATTTTTGACAGTTTAAGATTGTGGTAATGAGTCAAGGGATGAGAATAGTCAGATAAAGTCAGTGATCTCTTGAGGAGGGTGGCAAAAAAGTTGGTTTGTGACTCAGAATCAGAGCCCATAAAGGAGTTCATTTATATTCCAAAGTTAAGTGAGTAGTTCAAATTCTTGATCCTAGTGTTCTTGACATTAACGATGGCAGTCTCCCTTTAAATAACAGCATGCCTGTTTATTTAGCCCAGTTCCCCTGGGCATCCTGTTAGCAGCATATTGCACTGTTTAGTGTTGTTTTATATTTTCGGAGGATTTTCAGGTTTAAACTTTTATCATTTACATGCAGACTTTATAGTGTGTTCAAAATTGACATTACAACTCAACTCTTCGCAGCGTGTTCTTCTGAGGCACATTCCCTTGTGTGTGCCACTTAATTGGTTAGCTGGTGCACACCTCTCTTACTGCCAACTGTTGGCTACTTCTGAAGGCGGTGGTGGGTTTTACATCTGTGTTCTGTGCAGTAGAGGAAGTTCACTGACTTTCATGGCAGGAATCTCTAAGAACCATGTTTGTTAGTAATGAGAAGTCATCTCACTGAGAGGCTAGTTTGTTTTTTACCCCCTTCCCCCTCCCCAGAGTCAGCACTGTTTTCAGAGTCCTGTACCAGGTAGCTCATTTTGAGAGAAGATAATTCTTATAGAAACCACAACATTGAGAAGGAAGTAAATGTGTTAATAGTTTTGATAGATACATTTCTGTAAAACATATATTACCTAATACATACATCCCTTCCAGAAAGATTTAAACTGTGTTTAGTAGCAAAATACTATGATAAATAAATGTCAGAATTGGTCCTGTTGCCATCTCCCCCCCCCTCTCTCACACACACATACACACACACACACACACACACACACACACACACACACACACACACACACATAATGAGTATTGCTGCTTAAAAGTAAATATGATTAATCCTTTCCACTTTCCATGGTGCTTTTGAAGGTCCTTCTTTAAATCAGTTTAGTTCAGTGTTTGGTTTCTTTAATGTTTAAAAGCAGAATATGGGTTTACTTAAAAGAAAATATAACCAACATGTTTGTGTGCATTAAGAGAAGGCAATGAAAGAACAACCCTATTGTGCCTACCACCTCCAGGATCCACTGCTGTGCTCCGGGCTCCACTGCTGTACTCCAGGCATGTTGTCCTCCAGCCTACTAATAGAGATAGAGAGCATTTAGTTTCACTGTTGACCTTGAGCCACATACTTCAGTGGGACAAAGCATTTTCCCTGTACTGTGATGAAAAGGGGTGAGAGGTTTGTAGGGAATTATATCTCTGTAGATCCCTGAGTGAAGCTGACATGTTTTAACAGTGGTCTTAGAAGACAACCATGTATATGACTCAACACACATAGCCTAATTAAAACAAGTAACAAACAACAACACAGGGTTCCTAAGTCGTGAATGAGAAACTCAAAATGAGCCTCTGAGAGCTCTCACCACATTACCTGCTGTGTGCCCTCTGTCTTGCTGCAGTGTGACCTCCTTGGTCTTTTTATAAGCAACCCAGTTAGGCAGAGAAAAGTAAGTGCAGTGTCCATGCCCAGTCACCACTCCTCACCAACCAGGCTGCTGAGTACGGTGCTCTCTTTGTGAAGTGGACATCTGTCAGATGGGAGCTCCACTGTGACGACCAGCTCATTTTACACAACCCGCCCGCCATGCAGCCCAGATGGTGACAGGCCTGCGCTGCTTTGTGAGTCCAGCATGAGTCGTTTGACTTAGAAGTGGGAAGCACAGTCTTTCCACAAGCCTGTGACTCTCAGGAGAAAAGGCTTCTAGAGACCAAGGCTTGCTCTGACCGGGGTGAAGGAGGAAAAGACTTAAGGAAAGGTAGTGGATGGATATATACCACACCATGCTTAAAGAGTGCCTCTAAGGTAGCGGATATACACCACACTTAAAGAAAGAGAGCCTCTAAGGTAATGGGTATATACCACGCTTAAAGAGTGCCTCTGTTAGGTTTCTTCTTTATCTTAATGGGCTTTAATCTGTGTTTACAGGCACTGCTTTTAGGCCAAACATGTCAGGCTTTTGCACCACAGGTTAAGTTCCAAAGCAAATAAGTTTGTGATAATTTAAGAAGCAAGAGAAACATATTGTGGCAGAATGTGGCTGTCTGACCAGGGTAATCAGTAGCTGGCGGGCCTGCCTCATGTCCTCAGGACTGTGATGCTTGGGAGATAGGGAGGAGACACCAGCTCCATGCCTTCCTTTACCACACATGAATGGGAGAGCTTCAAGAGCCTGAATAAAACTCTGCTGGAGCTGCCCTAGCAACAGAGCACTCTGTGACGCTGCTCCATCACATGTCTGCATGGAAACGCTGCATTTTCAGAGTACTTCAAAGCCAGGAAACCGTTAGACCACACTGCAGCCACTTCCCCCCACACCCTCAGGAAAATGTACCCTCTTTATAGCACAGGAACCTAAAACAAAGATTAAGTGGTGTGTTTGAACAAAGTTTATAATCCCAGGAAAAAATGCTGATCTAGTCTTAAAATCTAACATGTCTTTCAGAGTAATTTTTTGATGTTCCTGTTTCTATTACCTAAACCATGTATGTTCCCTATGACCTTGATCTAGACCTTTATACTGTACATGAACTTCAAAAGGCAGCTTAGCCTCCATTTTTTTTTTGTTCCTGGCATTTTTTCCAATAAAAATAGTCATATAATATTGTACTGTTAAAAAAAAATCAAAGCTTGATGAATACTTTGAAAATCTTTTGGAGTTTCTAAGACTTATTTTCATAAATTTTCATACAACTCTCTTATATTTATTGTTAGAAGAATATCTTTTATATACCCAAAATTCATATGCCTCGATCAGTGTCTAGAATGAAGAGACATTCAAATGTCTCTGAAGATTGAATGAATGAAGTAAGTTCTTCTTTGTGGTTTAGCACTAGCTTATCTGTTTTTAGTTCTTCTCAGCAAGCAGGCACATATTTTGTGTATTCTGTGCTCTGACTTTGTCAACCTTATAAGACAGGCACTGTGAGGTACCCTGGAAATACAAGGGCAGACAGTGTGGTCCAGGTCTGCAGGGTTTTAAAACTCTTTTAAAAATTGGAGTAGAGTGTACAGGTTTATAGATGAACTTGTGTTTGTGTGTGGGGGCACACATGTATTATAGGAAAAAGAATTGTAACATCCCTTTTTTCACAGCTGTGACCAAAGAAATGATGTTAACAGTGGTAATGCACAGATCAGACAAAGAGCATCAGAAGTGCTCTGTGTTCATATTCACTGTGTACGTCAGCCTGCCAGGTACACACTAAAGCCATACTTTCAATAGAGCTTAATAGGTTTCAGGGAAGGCTGCACCTAAGCTCTACTCTCAGCACAGCTACAAAAGAAGTTTTCACTCGAGCTGGCCAACTGACTCAGTGGTTAAGTATGCATGGTGATTTGAGTTTGAACTCCAGAACCCACATAAAGGTAGAAGGAAAGAATGGACTTCACAAAGTTGTCTTCTGACCTTATCATGCATACCATGGTATACATCACACACACACACACACACACACACACACACACACACACACACACACACACACAATTCTTTTTTAAAAATTGTTTGCCCTATCCCCAGTCCTGTGGTGGTGTGGTGGTGTCTGTCAGCACTCCCAAATGTACAGACCTGAGGTCTTTCCTATGTGTGGTTCTACTTAGTGACCTGTTTATAACCCTCAGTTACTTGGAACCAGAAGGAGCAGAGCAACTGCATTGTATGAACTGTTATCCCTCAAACACATTTGATATTTGGGTATGTGCTCTTTACTACTTTCTGTTGCTCGCCTCTGTGCCATGTTAAGTTTCTCTTTCCCCTTTGCCTACCAGATAAAACACTAACGTCACATAAAAGTCATGATTGAGAACAGGGTGTCTGAAGTAAGATCTTAATTAATTGACCTCCAGTTCCTGATCAGTCACCTCTCCACGACCTAGAATAAGCTACTTGATCTCTCCTTGCCTAGGCTTCCTAATCTAAACAACAAAGCCACATGGGCTTGTTACACAGGTTAGGGGGATCCTAATTTAGGGTGTCTGATGTACAAGAAGCTATTTCTTCAGATGAGGAAGCTGAAGTACAGGGATTGTTCAAAGCAGTTTGGCCTTACAGTAACAGTAGTTCACAGTGTCATGACAGTGATTACAGCCCCGATACTTACCACTTAATGTGCCAGGTCCACACCTGGGTAGTGCCAGGGGCCTACTCTCTGCTCTCTCTTTACATATTCTCACAGAAGTATCTAGGGCACGCTGTGCTTCTCACATGCCTCGTGTGTTCTGCATTCTGCTGCAGTTGTGTGTGCACTTTTAGTGAACTTTCGGTTTCTTGCCATTTTGTCTGTCTTTTGTATTTGTTGGTTCCTTCTTTTTGTTCCCTATGGGCAAGGTCCTATATCCCAGAGGAACCTTGAACTCAGAATCTTCTTGCTTAGCCCCAGAGAAACTGCAGATGTGCAGCTTTAGTCCGTCGGCTCATTTAGAACTCACTGCAGTGCCTTCACACATCGAGTCATTGAGAGAAAGACACCGTCATTTCTCCCAGCAGCTCATCTCACTCTAGTCAAGTCTGACCTACACAATACAGTGTGCTTCAGGTTTGAGTCAACTGGTGGCGGGGGGTGGGGGAGCTCTATGGAGCACGAAATAATATTGCTTCAACTAGAAGAACAAGTAAGGGAGTGGTTGGGGATTTAACTCAGTGGTAGAGCACTTGCCTAGCAAGAGCAAGGCCCTGGGTTCGGTCCTCAGCTCCGGAAAAAAAAAAAAAAAAAAAAAAAAAAGAACAAGTAAGGGAGTCACTTTAGGGTGTCACCATAGTGTGACGCTCTGACATTTAAGGGGAGAAGGAAGCAGGAAAGCAGCTCGGTGTGGAGTCTGAATCTCTTCCCCCACCAGCTCTGGGCCTCTCAGCCCTGTGCTCACCCGAAACCCTGCCAGGCCTACAGATGTTTCCTTTGGCTGCTGTGAAGAACCACGCTGCACTTCTCAGAACAATTCTGTTCTGGCAGGGACTGATGTGAAAGGGAGGTGACCACAACAGAAATGACCTCGTAGGTTCTGTATGTTTCTAGTTTATGCTCACTGAGTACCAACACATACAACATTCTTATGCGGCTGTGAAAACCCCACGTCGTGAGTGTATGTTTGCACTGTAACATGATGTGTTTTACCTTCGGGTGTGATCCGAGAAGTTCCTCGAAGGTCATGATAAATGTAACTCTTCCAGACGTCAGAGTTCTTTGTTTGTTTGTTTGTTTGTTTGTTGTTTTCCTTTGAGAACTTGGATTGTGACACAGAGAAACAAATTATTATCAGGAACAAGAGAGGGAAGATACAAAGAATGAAAAGTATGGAGTTGAAAAAAATCGTGCAATCCCAGTGTTGTAATCTCTAGCCTGTCATGAGCCATTGCTAATGTTAGCTGTTCTTCAGAATTAGATGTTCTATTAGCAAATGGCTTTACATGCACTTTACATACATGTCTTCCCATTGTCCTTGTTTACAGCAGAAGCCATTTTACTTTCTATCATGATTCTCACCATCCTGGAGTTAGTGCTTTGACCCTGCCTCCTTGCGTCCAGTCTTGAATTCTGCCATTCTGACTTACTGCTACTAATTCAGGTTTCAGGATGATATTTTCTAGTTTCATTTGCCTATGAATTTCATGAAGTCATTGTTTTTTTATAGCTGAGTACTACTCCATTTTGTAGATGGAGTACCACATTTTCTGTATCCATTCCTCTGTCGAAGGGCATCTGGGTTCTTTCCAGCTTCTGGCTATTATAAATAAGGCTGCTATGAACATAGTAGAGCATATGTCCTTGTATGTTGGAGCATCTTTTGGGTACATGTCCAGGAGTGGTATGCAGGGTCCTGTCTTCACGTAGGTCTATTTCCAATTTTCTGAGGCACCTCCAGACTGATCTCCAGAGTAATTGTGCCAGTTTGCAATCCCACCAACAATGGAGGAGTATTCCTCTTTCTCCACATCCTCGCCAGCATCTGCTGTCACCTGAGTTTTTCACCTGAGTTTTTGATCTTAGCCATTCTAACTGGTGTGAGGTGGAATCTCAGGGTTGTTTTGATTTGCATTTCCCTGATGACTAAGAATATTGAACATTTCTTTAGCCATTCAATATTCCTCCATTGAGAATTCTTTTTTAGCTCTGTATCCCATTTTTAATAGGGTTATTTGATTTTCTGGAGTCTGTGTTCTTGAAATATATATATATTGGAATTAGTCCTCTATTGGATATAGGATTGGTAAAAA
Source organism: Rattus norvegicus (assembly GCF_021556685.1). Taxonomy (NCBI): domain Eukaryota; kingdom Metazoa; phylum Chordata; class Mammalia; order Rodentia; family Muridae; genus Rattus; species Rattus norvegicus. The sequence continues at coordinate 78,403,509 of NC_141550.1, forward strand.
GATCTTTTCCCAATATGTTGGTTGTGGTTTTGTCCTAATGACAGTGTCCTTTGCCTTACAGAAGCTTTGCAATTTTATGAAGTCTCATTTGTTGATTCTTGATCTTACAGCATAAGCTATTGGTGTTCTGTTCAGGAAATTTTCCTCAGTGCCCATGTGTTGGAGACTCTTCCCCACTTTTCCTTCTGTTAGTTTGAGTGTGTCTGGTTTGACGTGGAGGCCCTTGATCCACTTGGACTTGAGCTTTGTACAGGGGAAAGAATGGGTCAGTTTCTGCCCTTCTGAGTCAACTGCTGCTCCCTCAGTCTTCCTGCGACTGCTCATCTTTCCAGTGGCCTTTTTAAAGCAATTTTTAAAGTTGATAAGCAGTTTGTTTTGTATACTTAACTCTAAACTGTGGTAAGTTGTAACATAGTATGACCTGCAAATTCATCAAAATAATCTAAGTAATAGACATATTTCTTAGCACCTGAAAGACTCCTTAGGCTAGTGGAATTTCCTCTACCACATGCATACATACAGAGCACATGAATTTGTTTTCTGTTGCTATATATTGGTTTTTATTTCCTAAAATTTATTATAACAGTAATAATCCACCGTATACTTATTTTGAGTCTGGATCTTTGACTTAATATTGTATTTACGTCTATAGCCATAGTCAGCAGTCCTTTTGAATCAGCCCTCCTTTCCCGTTCCTTGATGAGTAGCACTCGGATGGATGGACAGACTAAACTCATGGCCTTTGTTGTTGCCACCTAAACCTGTTGCTGTTTTTGAGAAAAAGTCTCACTGTGGAGCATGGCTAACCTCAGACTCAGAGAGAGCTGCCGACCGAAGCCCCCTGAGTGCTGGGATTTATAATGCACACCACATGTATTCATTTTTATCTGATCTCTTTCATAGCTTGTGCCCAGATTTTTAGAGCTCTTGTAACTATTCAAACACAAGAACCTGTAAGGTGTGTGTGTTTCTCCTGACTGCGTGTCTCCACGTAGCGTGTCTATGTAATAGGTTGATGTTCACCTTTTCAGGAAACTAAGGCATGTGTGCCCTTTTACACGAGCTCTGAGTGTTTCAGTTTCCGTATTCTTGTCAACAACTGGTATATATTTAATTTAATTCTAGTGTAGGTGGAGAGACATATGCTTTTGTGGCTATAATTTTCATTTGCATTGTGACTAATGATGCTAAGCAGTTTTTCATGTTCTGGGAACTTGTATATTGTCTTTGGGCTGATGTGAGTTCAGACCTTTTGCTCCTCATTACCTGCATTGGCTCTTTGTTTTTGAGAGCTATGTGTATCCTCTGACTTCAGTAAATGTATGTGTGGCACTGCTGTACCCTTCAGGTATCATGCCATGCGGTCATTGTAGTTCCTAGGTGTCCTATATGGGAAGACTGGATTGCTTCCCCACTTTGGATGCTTCCCTGGGAAGCATGCAGCTCATTTCTAGTTCAGGAACCTCTAGGCCCTGAGTTTCCAGTGCACACTGTCTTCAACAATACCTTCCACTCTGGGGAGCAACCACTGGGCAGTAGGACAGCCCTAACTGAAACCTCCAAGAGGGCTTCTAACCTCTGTTAGGTTATCTTTGGCCCTTGGAGGGAGCCTTGTCAGCACAGATGGGAAATTTTCATTTAAGCTATATATGTATATTTATACAAAGAAGTAGGTATATTATAGGTGTTTTTAGGAAGTGGTTAATAATACGATTCCTTAGGACTTTTTCAAACATCTTTACTGATTTTTTTTACCCTCCCTCTGTACTTGCCTTCCTCTCCTCCCTACAGCACTGTCCCCATGTCCCCACCGAGCTCCCTTGTACTCTGCCATTCCTCTCTTGGTTGCTCCCTGTGACGGTCCCTTTTCACTTTGCTGGTGTCTGCAGCAACTCAGGGTCATACCCTTACATCTGGAGACTTGGCGCTGGGAGTCTACAATGAGAGAGCATACAGTGTGTGTGTGTGTGTATGTGTGCGTGTGTGTGGGTGTGTGTGGGTGTATGTCCTTCTAGCTCTATGTTACCCCACTCAGTATTAACTTTTCTAGTTCAATTCAATTGCCTGGAAAGTTTATGTATTTTTATAACTGAAGAGTATTCCATAGTACATGCACACATTTTTATTTGTCACATGGTAAGGGTTTCTCTTTGTTCTTGTTTTCTTTTGTTTTCAGCACTGAGAATTCTTCTCACTGGTTTGCACCATAGCTGTACCAGTTTGCTACCTTACCATGATGACTGAGTTTGAGCTACACCGTGTCGTGGTTCCCAGCTCTTCTTTTCTTGTGTTTGGAGTTTATTGGGCTTCTTAGATCTTTGCATTCACAGTAGCTATCAAATTTGGCAAGACTTCCGCACTCTTAGTACTTTGAACTGTCTCTCTCCTTGGAGATGCCATTCTCATATATCCTGTAACTCACTAGTTTGCTTTTCTTTTGATGTTTGTTTTTTAGGGTCTTGTTTTTCTGTTTGATTTTCATATGTACATAATTATTTTTTTTCTGGGCAATAATTAATCTTTCTTTAATCTCATTCACTGTTCTTTTCATTTCAATATAGTTTTAAATTTTAAAATTCCATTTTTGAATCCTTTTAAAAATTCCATTGTCTTAGTTTTGGAACATCCTGAATACATGGCTGATAGCTACTCTTGAAAGTCTTTGCTCTGTCCTAGAAGTCACTCTGTAGACCAGGGTGGCCTTGAACTCGGAGATCTGTCTGCCTTAACTTCCCAGTGCTGGGGTTAAAGGTGTGCACCACCACACTTGGCTTATTTCTCACACCCTTATTCTTTCTAAAGTTAAGCCTTTCTGAGTTCTCTTCTCAATATGTTATGAATTACAAGGTTCTCTAAACTGGTAAGAAGCTACTATTTGAGCCTTTAAACGTTTTAGTCTTTTATAAATACTTATTTCTTGAGACAAGGCCTCAAACTCCCCCTCTTGCCTCTAAGCTGCACAGTACAGGAGTGTACCACTGCGCTCGGGAGCCTTTGATTGGTTCCAGTGATTTGTTTTCCTTGCCTTTAGTAGGTTTTTTTCCCTGCAGTACATTGATCCGAACTCTCTAACTACTAGAAGGGACCTTCCAGGGATCTTTGGGGTTACAACTATTCAGCTTGATCCTCTCCACTGACTATTCATTGAACTCTAATTCTCACTACATTCAGCTCCAGATCCTCAAGTCTGGATATCTGGAGGGCTCCACCCAGCTTCCAACTTGCTGTTCTGTGACCTGTTAAGGTCAGAGCTGTGTTGTCTGGAGGCTTGTCCACCGATCAGAGTCTGTTCACACTGTTTCTTACCCTTCGTTCTCTTCTTACAAGTTCTGCAATTTATCCAGAGGAACCAAAGAGCTAATTATGTGTGTGAACCTTGGGTGACACTCAGTGCCTACTAAACACAGCCCAGTTCCTTCAACTGTGTGCTCCAGGGCATTCATAAGCCGGTTTGTTCTCTTTAATTCTCCTTGTAGTATGAATTTCCTATTGTACAGACCTATCCGCATCCCTGCACTTCATCTCTGTTGACATCTCTGCTTCCTTCAGGATTTAACCATTTCCTGCAGCACATCTCCAACCTGAAAACAACTCTTTCTTTATCCAAACTCCTGGCGAGTTTTATGTATAGCTAATTTTACTTACATGTCTTAAGTTGTTATGCACATGTCTCCTTCCTTTCCCTGTAGCTCTCACATGGACGAGAGAGCCACCTCCTCTACATGTGGTGACATAAACACTGCATATGTAGTCGTGAATCCCTACAGGTCCTCTGACTGCACTGCTCCAGGTTGAAGTTGGGCAGTGAGTGGATATTGATTAAGTCTTAGCCCGATGATAATGAATGGCTTACAGTACAAGTCAGTGGGAAGATAAAATTGACTCCATAGGATGTTTGGATCCCACGCCTTTCTTCCAAGGATAGATCTCTCCTGTGCCTCCGCTTTCACATAGGACTGCCTGCCCTTTTCCCTTTGAAGAAATAGACCTTGAAGGCGGAGAATTTTGTTTGATATTTTGGTATTCCTTCAACCCAGAATCATTCCATTCAATAAATGGCTGTTTAATCTCAGCAGTAACTCTCAGTGGGAGGTATTGCTAAAAGAACAATGCTGGGGTTTCTCCTTAATCCACAAAGTAAGCAATACCCAGGAAGGAAGCAGTTAGGATCACTTTTTTATTCTAAAGAGCGTTTGAAACACTGAAAGTATCCAAAAAAGGGGAAAGCATGAAACTGAATTCTGACTTCCAATCAACACTCAGGAGTGTGTAGTCTCATTTTGGAAAAATAATTTGGAATGACTCCATTTTTAGGACATACCTAGATGAATTAGTCACTTTTTTACTGAAGCATACACCCAAGATAACCAATTTTTTAGGAAAAAAGATTTATTCTTATTCAGTTTTGGCAGTTTCAGCCTGTGATTGGTAGACACTGTTGCTACTCGGCAGGTGGAAGAAGGGTTGTATGTGTATTGACAACAAGTAATGGGAACACACATGCTTCATATCAAATGTGAAGAGACAGCCTCATCAAGGACATGCACAAATGGTGTAATGTCCTCTGTCTCATTGAGCCCCACATTTAAAGAGCCCACTGTTATCCTAAAGTCCCCCGGCTCTATAGCATCAAGTAATGAAATTCAGAGACAAAAAGTAAATTGGGAGCAGCCATGAAGGGATGAAGAGAGAGTTTTGTGTGAGTGTAAAGGTTCGGTGAGAGAACATGTAGAAGGACTGAGAATGGATGATGGCTGTGGATGCACAACGCTGGCACTGCTGGTAGTCCCTAGACTACCCTTAAAGTGGCCTTACTGTACGTATTTCAACAAAAGATACATTGAAATCCTAGCCATGCTTTTGGAAGGATTATATGTAAATTGGGTTTAAACTCTAATCACCCAAGGTTGGACACTCCATTTACCCTTTGGCTCAGTTTCTTTATCAACAAACATGGCCAAATGTATTGGAGTCCCACCTACAGGCGTCTCTGCATGTGTCTCCTAGTGTAGCGCAGGCAGGGACTAGGATGTACAGTGGGAGGGGATCTCTCAGTATGGAGATGTGCAATAGTAAAAAATCAGGATGCTGTCTGAAATCTGAAGTCATTTAACCCCTGAGAACCTGCAGTTGGTCTGCCTGGCCTTATTTAAGAGTGCCCTCCCATGGTACGTACTCCATAGCTTTCGCTGTAACAAAGGTTAAATTTATGTCACAGATTGCTGTCATTGAATCTATGTCATTAGATTGAACTTCTTTTGTAAGTGAAAAATGGTTATTTGGTTGCTTTTCTATTTGTGTTTGTATAGCTGAACCCAGTAGTTCTCTGAACTCTGATTGTAAATGAGGGAGGGAATGTGTAATAATGTCTGTATATAAATACAAATTTTGGATTTATATTCTCCCTCTGTATCCCTGTCAGTTTCCCTTCTCAGTAATCTGACAACAGAGAGAATTTTCCTAGGTTGCTGCAGTTTGCACAGAAGAGCCAATTAGCAGTGAGGGACTGTCACCTGTTCTTCTCTAGTGTTTCATCAGTGCTAAGGAGCCAGCTGTCCCACCTTGCAGATGCGCAGCCCTCGGGCTGGCGTCCTGTCAGACTCCTTCTCACTAGGTAGTGTTTAGTCACGGCTGAGGTGCAGCTTTCCCACCCTAGTCTCACTCTGGCAAGTGGTGCCGAGGAGCCTGCCTCCAGAATCCCTGTCTGCCGTGGTCCCTGTGAGCTGGGAGGGTAAAGAAGCAGTGCAGTCTCTTGAAAGCAGAAGAAAGCTCTAGAAGCCTTCAACGCACAGATGGGTTGGAACCCCAAGAAGTCATTTCTCATGTGCTCGTACCCTTCTAGCAAAAATGTGCCACCATGCAACTGGCCCTTTGATGGGGGACTGAGGTGTCAGTGCTTATACGACCTGTCCTAGACTGCCCAGGAGCTGTTTTCCATGAAGTCAGTTACTTTAACTTTCACCTTCTTTTAACTACTGCCCTGTGACCAGCTGTCCTAACAGAAACAGTTGAGCCTGTTATCTTGAAAAGGAGTCAGGGACCTTGAAGTGGAACCTAGGCAGTATCACCCCATCGTGTGGTCTGCGGTTGTAGCCCACCCTCTCAGAGATTGCTCATTACATGTTTGATATGAAATTTAAATTAGATGCGTGAGGTAGAAGTTATCAGTATTGCCTGTATTTTAGAATCACCTATAGAAGTTTAAAACAAAAACCCTGGCATTTACCTTCATAAATTCTGATTTATTTCCTCTACAGAAGGACCCAGGTTCATGGGAATGTTTTCAAATGATTCTGGTTTACAGCTAGGATTGAGCAGGAACAGGTAGAAAAAAGAATGTTTGGCTACAAAAGAACAGTGTTTTCTGGGCATAATGGGGCAGTTGTGCATGTGCATTCATAGCAGTTGAGACCACTTGTACAAGACCTGTGCCAGCTCAGGCCAGACAACAGTCTAGTGTAGGAAGGAAAGGTGGGTGGGGTGGGGTGGGGGGGGGAACATTATACCCAGCTCAGGTGTTATTGCCAGTTCATCACTGCTGAAGAAGAGTTAGCAATCAACCCCTGATTGGTTGACCACTCACAAGTGAAACCTATACATCTAAGAAGATACAGACTATAGACAGCACACACTTTCCTTGATGGGGTAGGGGGATCCAGGGAGAGAGAGAAAGTGATAGGGAGAGAGAGAGAGCAAAGGAGGGGGAGAACACAAAATTGAGTGGGTAGAGAGAGAGAGGAATAGATCTTGGAGGAGTCCATTGGGAATGAGTAATATCAAAATATATTGTACAGAATTCTCAAAGAACTAAAAACAAGAAACAGAAGCCTGACTGTATTATTTTAATGTGACTGTCATTACATTTTCCACTCCTCTTCTCATAAAGATATTAGAATCATTGATGACGTTTTTTCCATACCATTGTTACCTCAGGTTGTTTTTAATGAGAATTCACCAGCTCAGTTTCTCGGGCTTGAAAGCAGACAGCCACCAATCCTCAGCCTTTCCTTGGCTTCCAGGAATCTCTCTGCAGGAGATATTCTTGTCCCTGGAAGAAAGGAGGCTTTGAGAACTATTCCCCCACCCCCAATTACTAGCAGGCTGTAATTTCTTCTTGGTTGGAAAACCTTTAAGAGCTTCTTCAGGGAACAAATATAAGACTGGGAGGGGGGACGGATTTGATGGGTGAAATAGTTTCAGTATTAACAACTCAGTACGTGTAGGAAATCACACTATGTGAGAGAACAACTTAAAAGTTTCTTAGTCAAGATAAGTGCAGTGATTACATTTAAATGAGTACAGAGGAAAATTTCACCAAAACTGAGTTAACTAAAAAGACTCTGCAGTGGGAGGTAGATGGGAGTGGTAAGTTCTCTGTGCTGCTGCTCCTCGTCTCTGCCTGCACTAATGCAGCCTTCAGCAAAGCCTTCCTCTTTGTCTCCCGTGGAAGAGGGAAGCGATGGAGTGAGTCAAACCTGTCTCCTGGTGCTTTTTCAGTAGAGTGGGTGAGACCTCTTGAGGGTCCACAGCAGGTTTCATTGTAGGAAAGCAATACTAGAAGAACGTAAACTTTTCAGACATTAATGTTCTGAAATGTTTTGTTAATGGGGCTTATTCCCAACAAATCCTAAAACATGTGCTTTATGAGTCTTTCATTTATAGCTATACAAAGAATGAATCTTCAAAGAATTTGGAGAAACACTAACCATTTCATAAATGAGTTTATAAGCAAGAACTAAGACTCTCATGGGCTCCATAGTGGTCATCGCTAGGAATTTCATGGGTCAGGACTTAGTTCCACGAACTCACTCGTGTTCTTAAAATACTCACTTTGGTACTTTATCTGTTTTACAATTTTCATTTTGGTTTTCTGCTTGCTTTTTGTTTGGTTTTCTAAGTTGTTAGAAATAAAATTTTTAATGAATGTTCATTTTCAAGTGAAAAGTAGATTTGAACTATTTAGCTTTTGCTTAGTAACCAAAATACAGGTTTACGACTGAACATTGATCTCACCCTGTAGAAGAAATCAGTCATTGCTCTGCAGGTGTCTTAAAACATGTAGGATTCAAATATTAACACTGAAAGTCAAGAACAGTAAACAGACTACATACACAGATGATAACTTGGTCTTTAAGTAGACTCTTAATAGGCCCACCATTGTTACTGTTAGTAAAGATTAGTGCATGTGAATACATCTGGTATTTTACTGTAACCGTAGGTGGTAAATTGTAACAGAAATTTAGGAGTTTCTCAGAGTGGAAATTGAATTTTTGAATATGCAAAGAAGGAGACAGTAGTCTCAGACAACAATAGAGAAGCACAACTCTATTTTTATGTGCTATTTCATGGGAAGTAGGTAACCCCTATTTTGTAAACCCATCTGGACTGTAGAGACAGTATACTGAGAGCTCCTTGTTTGAAAGTCTCTAGGCACAACAGCATGGGAGTAAACTTGTACACGACTAGCCGTACTCAGAATTAACGTTTGTAATGAGCCTCTTTTAAGTGTCCTATGGTATTGGTGCCAGTTCATTATAATGGGAATAGAGGGCCAGTCCTTGCATAGGTAAGCTTTTGAAGTACCCCTTTGGAAATTAGGCATTTATTGTCAGTGTTCACCTATAAACTTAAACTCACATCACATCTCGCTTCTAGATGTCACAATATTTCCTTCTGTTTAAACAGACTAATGCCACAGATGGCACTTTTACTGTCCTTTTCCTAAAAGTGCTTCCTGGGTGTATTAATTGATTTTTGCTCATTTTCCTGTGCAGTACATGGCAGGAACACACCCGTCATCGGGGAGGAGACTTTGTGTACAGTGGGTCATTCCAGAAGACAATGAGTACGATTTGGTATCTGCTGACTCCTACTTTTTTTGTGGCTTTGCTACAAGTCATCACCTCCTTAAGCCAGGATTAGGTTCCATTTTCTTCTATCCTTCAGTGTCCTACTCACTAATTGTCATAGTTAAGCTGCCACACCTATCTGTGCCAAAAGCAATGGCTGTAGAAGGAAGTCTCACTAGTAGGAACATGGAGAAGAGTAAGTTGTGTTAAAGTGCAGATGGACTAGAGTAACAGACATTAATGTAGCATCACCTTGGCACCATAAGCCAACCTCTGATGGCAGGCCTGGACACCTAGCTGCGTGCTTACTGGAGAAGGAGGGAGGAGGTAGCAGCTAGACAGTGCTCACCAGCCTAAAGCAAGTGCCAAAGCAAGAGCAGAGAACAGTCTATTATTACCCTCAGTTGAAAACATAATGGCTTTTTTAATGTCTTCATTCATAAATGGTGTCACACAAAGTACTAATACTCATTCTTGAACATTGCAAAATAGTCTTTATAAACTGCCTTTGTCCATATGGCTGAGGAAAGAACAGCTCATAGGGGAAATCGCCCCTTGAGGGTTATTTCGTCATCTCTGTCTGCATTAGTATGGACTCATGGTTGGGCACTTCCATTAGTTGGCATCTGGATGTTACCGTCTGTGAGCATGCAGTTGGGAGCATTTAGAGCAGGCACCACACAGTAGCCCTGGGAAGCACATGAGTGTTGTCAACCCCTTTTCAGGAGGACAGAACTGAAGTTGTGAGGAAACCTGTCGGAAGCTGCTCAGCCTCTGCTGTCATGTTGGTTTCTGCCTAGAGAGCCTGGATGCTCATTTAATAATGCCTCCATGTGAAGGGACTCCATCGGAGTGGGTACTTTCACATCATTCCAGCCCAGAGAAGACAGACCAGGGCTTAGTACCCTCATTTCTCACCGGAAAGGGACCTCTAGTCTAAAGGCAGTTGTGATTTGTCACATCTGTGAGAAGTGGGACTAAGATCTCAATACCTCTGAGACCTACACTCTTTCTCCTACACCCGAGGGACTGTGGAATCCAAGACCCTTATCCTAATACACAATACACTCCTGAATAAAAAGGCTACTTAAGTAGCTTTCATTTTATCTCGTTTTAGTTCCCATAAATTAAACAGATTCTATGGTAGAAAATGGACCCTTATCAAATGTCACAGGGGAAAGAAAACAGTCATTTTCTCTGCTCTCAGAATACAGTACAGTAGCCAGGTTTTCTAATACCTCTAATGAAAGCAGCGGCCACCACATTCACTGGTCAGCTCTCAGTGAAGTACTTTTATTTTAAACAATTCACTGTGAAAGTAATAGAGACTGCCCTTTGGGATGCCTTGCTTGATCAATGCAATGGAATCTTGCTTCTGTTGATTTGAACAGTCAGAGGCAGGAGAAAGGGAAAGCACAGCTAACATCTTTATTCTGGTATTTAGGTGCACATAGATAAAATCCGCTCCGTTTCCTCTGTGCTTAGCTTAGTGTTACAATTTATTGGGTAGTTTTTAATACATTTCCTTATTTCTTCTTTTGTGTCTTTTTGTTGCTGACAATTTTATAGGGATATTTCTTTGACTTTTTATTACTCCTGTAAAAAATTACTCCTTATGGCAGCTTTAAGGGAGTTGCAAAATCTTTTCCAATGAGGAAGTTGGATTAAAACTTACAGTAACTATCACCTAGTAACCAGACCACATATAAGTATGTCACTTAGCATTCTCCAGTGATTTATTACTCTAAGTTAGGATCAGCTGATATATGACCCTACAGTTTTTATACTGCGGGGTTAATATGGAACCTGCTGGTACACATGAAATGGTCATGTCATCTCCTGCTCTAAAACTGAAGAAATGTTTAAAGGGTGGCTGTGTAATCAGTCCATTATCTTCTAGTGTTTCTGTTTATTTTGTTCTATGTGGCAGTGTACTATCTCAAAATTGATTATTCTGCTGTAGTTAACACGAGAACAAAAGGAAGCAACTGATAAAGTATATCTAGCAATCCTTTCTAAATTGATAGCTCTGTTTCGTTATCTTCCTCTGGGAAAAGCACAGGGTTATGATCATCAGACCTCCTGGAAGTCCATAAGCTTAGGGCAAGCCCTAGGAGACAGAATAATTAATCTATTGCCAATGTGATTTTGTAACTTTGCTCTTTTTAGATAAGTGTGGTTAGACTAGACTGTTGTTCACTAGCTACACGTAGGGAGACACCCTGGAATTAAGAATGCTGATACTTACAGCTTTCTTTTGTTCTAAAAGCAGTGAAGATACTCAGTGCAGAATTTAGACTCCTAAACAAAATGTAGGCCAGTGTTCTACTTTCATAGGCAGCTATGACTATAAAGGAGACATAAGTGACATGGTTAGCTTAGGATCTAGAATTTTATACACTCCTTTAAAAGAAAATCAGTCTCTTTTCTTTAACTGTAGTCTCTAGAGACATCATTCCAGTTTGCAGTAATCTGTATACCGTTTTAAAAATACCTTTGCTAATCTCTGAGAATTCTGTACACTGCATTTGAGCAGATTCACTCCCACCCCACACCCTGACTCCTCCCAGGTAACCTGTAGACTGTCACTGATATTTCAAGGAAGGCCTGAGATGCAACAGTTTACACAAAGATTAACGAGTTAGATTACACGGACTATTTTTACAGTAGAGGCCATGTGTTGTTGTTTCCTCAGTTGGTTAAGAATCACAGTGAAGGGAGGGATTAGGGGGATGTTTGCCCGGAAACCAGGAAAGGGAATAACATTCGAAATGTAAATAAGAAATACTCAAGTTAATTAAAAAAAGAAAGAAAGAAAAAAAAGAAATATATCTGTGCATAAAACTAATAATTCATCTCATAATTAAATAAATGAGTCTTTGCTCTTCACACCCATTAAAAAAAAAAAAAAAAAAGAATGTGAGTACCTGCTGGAAAATGGTAAGGAGCAGCCTAGAAGATACAAGAGTGGGTGTGGTATTTCTCAATAGAGACATTTTTTGGTTTTGAACCATGCAAGTATATTCTTTGTTCTAAGGGACTAAAAACCTTAAAAAACAAAACAAAAAAAACCCACAAGTAGTCATATTTTAAAATAGAATATCAGCACATCTTTGTATATCAAAATCAGAATAAACAAATGTTACAGTGAAAAAAAAAAAAAAAAGAATCACAGTGAATTGCACTGTGGTACAGTTCTGCTCTTGCAGCCACAATGAGTTTGCCTGTAAAGTAACTAGGAACACCTGATGGAACAGGTCTGTGGAAGCTTAGAGTAGGATAGGATGGAGGTGCATGGCTGCTCTAGTATAGTGAAAATTATCAAAATAGAAATGATGTTATATAAACTCAAAATTATGACTTGTGGCGCCAAAAACTTTCACTGGAAATTAGTTGGAAACCATTGGCATTGGTTAAGAAGGTAGAAGACGTTTCTGTTTCTTCCTAGGACTTAGTCTACAGTCATCGCTTGACTCCCTCTGTTTTCTACTTGAATATATAGCTAATTACTTCCAAACTGACTTAGCCCTGCAGCCAGACACCTTGTATCACAATTTGAGTGTTAACCAAAAGTACCAAAGGAAGAAATCAAACTAGCAAGAAGCATACACTGTCTGAATTTTCTGTTCCATCCAGTTAACCCAAAATGAAACTTAAGTAGTAACCTGTATCCCCAGCCTTCCCAAGTAGATTTCTGGAGAAGATGATTAAGTTCAAGAAGTTTACATCTATTAAGTTGCAAGCAGACACCTTCCCCCGACCCGCAGACTCTGTTTGAAGGGGAAAGTCATCAGGAATTTAAAAGCTTTTAACAGACAAAGTTAGCCTAAAATGGAGTCTAGACATTTTTGATATTTTAATGCTAATGAAATATTTTTATTCTTTCTCCAAAGCAGTATAACCGAAAGAAGTCCTAGCATCAAATAAAGAGTATGACAAAAACTAGAGAGGTACAAGCCCATCTGAGTCTTTAGGCTGGAGACAACTTAGAAGTGCCCTAATTGGATGGCCTGGATTTACTATCTGGGCACTTTCCAGAGCAGCCAACACCCAGATGTGCCCTGCATTGATGTCACAAAACGGGGTCATGAGAGTATGTTCCGGATAACACCTTAGAAAGCAATCTTCTGGGTCCAGCTTTTGGAGTCTGGATTTGCAGTTTTGGTTGAAAATAAGTGATGTTAAAACTTACTCAGACTTTCTCAATACCCCCTCAGTGGTGAGTAAGTGGGCTAGGAAGAGTGGACTCTTTGGGGTCACTGGGAGAATTATACAAATAGGTAGTTTTCAAGAGACAAATTGTCCAAGTAATTTTTATTCCTTTTATTTGAAGTATCAAATTTTTATGTGAATATCTTTCTTATACTTCCCTTTGATTTTCATTGCAAATATTTTCTTTCTTATGGAGTATCAGATTGGTAAAAGGCTAAGAATATCTTCATGGCGATGATACTTTGTATTCTAAGTTACATTTGTTTATTTGTAGGAAATACAGATTTGCCACAGAAAGAAAGTAGAGTCAGAAGACAATTTACAGGAGTTGGTTTTCTCCTCCTACCTTGTGGAACCAGAAATGAATATGTGTCATTAGGCTTGGTGGCAAACACAAGTACCACCACAAGTACCTCACCAGCTTCATACTTAATATTCTTTATACGGTTTGTGCTTGCATGAAATCGTAACCAATGTGGATAAAGAAAAATGGTGCATTTTTTTATTTGGTACCACTTCTCTTAATCTTGATAGCATACCACTTTATAGTCCTGTTACTCTTGCCATATGAATCCCTTACATGGACTTTCAGAACCCCATCTCCTAGCTCATAATTTACCACAAAAAATCACAAGGGATTTTTTTTTTTTTTTTTGCTAAATCATCAAATCATCCCGGGCTTCCTGAGGTATTTGTAGTTCAACTTTTTTCTGTTACCCCTCATACTTGCCATATACCTGTCCCTCAGGTCTCCAGGATCACCTAAGACACTAGCAGTCCAGGGAAGCAGTTTAGGAAGGGAGTGGAGCTGGAGAAATGCCATAATAGCTAAGAATACTTGATGCTCTTCCAGAGGACATGGACTCACATGGCATTCATAACCATCTACAACCCCAGTTCTAGGGGTCCCAACCCCCTCTTTTTGCCTCCAGGTTCACTAGGCATGCGCATGGTAAAAAGATAAACATCCAGGTAAAAACACTTTTACAAATAAAAGGTAATGATAAGAATACTTTTTTAAAATTAAAAAGTACTGACAAAAGAAAGAATAAGTAAGAAAAAAAAGATAGACGTGAATTTTTGCATTTTTAAGCTAAATCTTGGCATGCACCAATTTTCATTATGAGCACATGAAATATAAGAATTAGTAACAATGATAAAACATTGGGCATAATTAGCAAAATTATATTTTTCTCTCATTCTTGTGAATTTTACCACAAGGTTTAACTTTTCTTAAAAGAAAACAATATTCTCACCAAGGTAATATAAATACAAGTTAAACATTAATTTTTCCCACAAAGCCTTTATGCATGTTTGTAATATTCTCATTCCACGTTCTATCCCTGCCATATATTTGCAGTAGTGCCCACTCGGAATAGTCACTGGAAGATGCCAAAGGTGTGAGGTGGGTGCAACACGTCAGGACCTGCCTGAGCCGCCATTTTTATTAAGCAGGGTTTTCCAGCTCCTGGGTGGTACATTAATGAGGATAAGCTGAACTATAAGAAAGCAGATCACTTTTTTTCAGCATCGAGAATCCTGCACGGGTTGGCCATGATGGTGCATGCCTTTTGTCTCAGACCTCTGGAGCCAGCTGCAGTGGATCTCAGGCAGTCACAGCCAGCCTGGTATCCATGTGCGTTCTAGGACAGGCAGGGCTATACAAAGAGACCCTGTCTTCAAACAGTAGCAGAGAACCGTGCACGGGTGCGTCTAGCTGGTAGATTAGCTTGCTTCCCCTGGGTGCGAGATTCCACAGATCTGGACATCTTTTTTCTTTTAGCTGTGCCATCTCCACTCGTGCGGTACAAAGGGGGAAGAACGGGAGGTGGTCTGTCATGTCTGTTCTATTAAAAGCCAGGACCTGGGGCAGGAAATGTCACTTCTGCTTGTACCCACCTAGATGTATGTGGTCTCATGCAAGGGACTAGGAAATGTGGTTTTAGTGTGTACTCTACTCTGTCCCTTACACTGCGGGGAGAAAACGGGTTTTGGTGAACAGCAGTATTCTCTGTCACAGGGGTTCTTTTGTTGTTGTTTGTTTGCTTGCTTGCTTGCTTGTTTTTTCCTTTTATTTAAAATACATTTTTCATATAATATATCCTGATCATCTCACATAATATATCTGATTATGATTCCACTTCCTCTTCTCCCAGTTCCTCCCACTCCCACCCCATCCAGATACATTCCTTTTCATTAGAAAACAAACAGACTTCTAAGAAAAAGCAACAGATTAAAATAAAATAAAAGATAGAGCCAAACTAACACATTAGAATTAGACAAGAAAAACAGAAGGAAAAAAGCCCAAGAGAATGCTCCAGGCTTAGAAACCCACTAGTTTGCACAGTCAGAAGCCTCATAGAAGTCAGTAAGTGGAAGCCATAAGAAGCAGAGAGCCTGGTGCTGACATGGCAGGCCCCGTGCATGCGGCCTTGCTCTCTGCGTCATGCGAGCTTTGACAGTGTTGGCTGAGAGGGCTTGGTTTCTTGGTGTCCTCCATCCCCTCTGGGTTTTATTCTCTTTCTTCCTTCTCCTCCCTGGTATTTCCTAAGGACTGAGGGGAGAAATTTGATAGCAGCATCCCGTTTAGCTGCATGTTCCAAGGTCTCTAACTGCATTGTTTCTCTGTATTTCTTCATTCACTGCAAGAGAAAGCGTCTGTGGTGACGGCCCAGCGAGGCACTGTTCTGTTAGTGTACTAAGTGCCCTTAGGGCCCATTGTGTTGCTGGGTCTTGTTTGTTTGCATGGTTGGTTTGGTTTTGATTTGGGTTTTTTGGCTGGGGGGTGGGTGGTTAGACCAGTGGTATTTGGTTTCTCTCTACATTCCTGGGCTATCTAGTCGCTGGTTCTTGGTCACCCGAGCAGTGTCAGATATGGGTTCCATCTTGTGGAATGGCCTTAAGTCAGATCAGTAGTGGTTGGTCACTCCCACAAGCCTGTGCCACCATCGCCCGAGCACACCTTGCAGGCAGGTCACTGTTGTAGGGTCAAAGGCTTTGTGGCTAGGTTGGTGTTGACATTTCTCCTTCCTGTAACAGAAACTGTACAACCTAGGGGTAAGGCTCTGTGTAGGACCTCTCCATGTGCAATTGGTTA
Organism: Rattus norvegicus; assembly: GCF_021556685.1. NCBI lineage: Eukaryota > Metazoa > Chordata > Mammalia > Rodentia > Muridae > Rattus > Rattus norvegicus. Next base: position 78,419,667 of record NC_141550.1, read on the forward strand.
TGTAGATACTGTCTTCGGCAGTAGGTCCGTGTTATCGGCTTATGGAGAGCTACCTATAGTCTTGGCAGCAGGCTAAGTTGCCTGGAGATTCCCACAAAACCCCAAAAACTCAATCATATGTAACCCAATCCCAGTACTAGAAGCTGCATTGATGACAAGAGACAGGCAGATGGGCCTCGGACTCCACTGTATTTGGTGATTTCATTTAGACCATCTTCATATGTATATATTTTAAGAAGCTTTGCTCTATTAGTTTCTCACACTACCTTCCAAACGGCCCTACTTTTAGCTGATTCTTCCCAGATTACCTCCCTAGTACCCCTTCTCCTTATGCTTCCCCTCCCTACTTGATATCCCTGTTGAAGCCCACCCCACTCCATTCCTAATGAGATCTATCTGTAACCCCTAGTCCCTTACTCTGTACCTAACTTCTGTGACTCTATGGTCTAGACCTTATTGATAATTAACTTACCAACTAATATTTATATATAAGCAGATCCACGTTGGCTTATTGTGACTCTGGGTCTTGGATACTTCACTCAGGTTTTCCCTAGTTCCATTTATGCAAATGTGATGGTTTCATTTTTCTTCTCCAGCGCCCAATGCTCCACTGTGTAGATGTACCACATTTTAGCCATTCTTCTGTTGCAGGACATCTAGGTTGTTTCCAGTTTCTGACTATTATGACTAAAGCAGCACTAAGTGGTTAAACAGTTGTCTCTGTAATAGGGCGAAGAGTCTTTGGGATAAATGCCTAAAAGTGGTATAGCTGGGTCTGAGGATGAACTGATTCCTCTCTTTCTCAGGGACTGCCACGCTGACTTTAGTAGCTGTACAAAATCGCACCGCCAGAGCAGTGATGAGTGTCCCCTACACCGCATGCGCACCAGCATGAGCTGTTCCTTGTTCTATTGATCTTAGACTACTGACAGGAAATTTCAAAGTTGTTTAAATTTGTATTTTCCTGATGGCTGTTTTGAGTTCCTACTTTTGAGATAGCTCTTTGTTTATATCTGTACCCCATTTTAACTGGATTGTTTTCTTGATATACATTTTTTAGTTCAGTATATATTTTGGATATTAGCCCTCTATTGGATGTGGATTTAGTGAACAAATTTTCCCATTATAGGCTGCTGTTTTATCCAAATGATTTTGTCTTTTGCCATGCAGAAGCTTCTCAGTTTTATGAGATCCACTTATTAATTTAATTGTTGACTTTGGTGCCTGTACCAGCAATCTTCTTTTCAGAAAGCCTTCTCCTGTGCCAATGGCATCAAGGGTATTTTCTACTTTTCTCTCAGATTCGGTATATCTGGTTTTAGGTTGAAATCTTTGATGCATTTGGAGTTGAGTTTTGTGCGGGGTGATGAATATGTGTCCGTTTGGATTCCTCTGTATACAGCCTTCCAGACTGACCAGAACCATTTACTGAAGATGTTCTCTTTTTTGCAGTGTGTGTTTCTGGTTTCTATATCAAAACCTAGATTTCAATAAGTATATGGATTTATATCTAGGACTTCAAGTCAGTTCCATTGTTCAACATGTCGGTTTTTGTGCCATTACTATTCTGTCTTATTATCATAGTTTGCTAATACAATTTGAAATTAAAGATGGTGATACTTACCTTTGTTTTGTTTTTTTTATCATTTAGGATTGTTTTAGCTATCCTGGATTCATATTCTCTCTCTCTCTCTCTCTCTCTCTCTCTCTCTCTCTCTCTCTCTCTCTGTGTGTGTGTGTGTGTGTGTGTGTGTGTGTGTGTGTGTGTGCGCGCGTATGTGTGTGTGTGTCCTTACAAAACAGTTTTTTCCTTCCAAGATCTTTGAAGAACTGTCTTGGAATTTTGATGGGGATTGCATTGACTCTGTATATTACTTTTGGTAAAATGACCATTTTCCCTATATCAGTCCTACCGATCCATCAACATAGGAGATCTTTCCATCTTCTGATATCTTCTTCAGTTTTTCTTTCAGTGTCTAAAATCTTTTATCATACAAGTCTTTAGCTAGCTTATTTAAAGATACCCCTAGATGTTTTATATTATTTGAGGCTATAGTGAAGGGTGTGATTTTCTTTATTTCTTTCTCAGCCTGTATGTTGTTGTATGTAGGAGGGCTACTGGATTTGTGAGTTACTTTTGTACCCAATTATTTTGCTGAAAGTATTTATCAACTGTAAAAATTTCCCAGTGCAATTCTTAGGGTCGCTTATGTATACTACCATATCATCTGCAACTAGAGATCTCCGATTCCTTCCTTTCCAGTTTCTGTCCCCTTGATCTCCTTCAGTTGGCCTATTGCTCAAGCTAAGACCACAAGTCCTTCATTAACAAGATGTGGCCAACCTTGCCATGCCCTGAGTTTAGTAGAATTACTGTGTGTTTCTCTCCATTTAATTTGATATAAACTGCTTTTAATATGTTCTTTGTATCACTAGTCTCCCCAGGACTTTTATTGTGAAGGAGTGTTAGATTTTCTCAAAGGCCTTTCCTTGTCTAAGGACATGATCGTGGTTTTTGTTTTGTTGTGGTTGTCGTTGTTGTTGTTTTGTCTCTCAGTTTGTTTATGCGGTTGATTATATTTATCAGTTTATGTATGCTGTACCATCCCTGCATCTCTGGGATGAAGTACTTGATCACCGTGGATGGCTTTTTTATGTGTTCTCAGGTTCAGTTTCTAAGTATTGAAAATCGAGTACTGAGAATTCTTACGTCTGTGTTCATAAGGGAAATTGGTGTGTAATTCTCTGTGTTGCATCTAAATGTGGTGTGGGTATCAGGGTAATTGTATCCTCCTTAAAGGAATTGGGCAATGTTCCTTCTAGTTATGTTTTGTGGAATAATTCGAGAAGTATTGGCATTTGGTCTCCTTTAAAAGTCTGGTAGAATTTTGGGCTAAAAGTTTCTGGCCCTGGGCTTTTTTTATTTAGGATACTTTCAAAATTCCTGCTCTGAATCATTAGGGGTTACAGGTCTGTTCAGATGGCTTATCTGATCTTGATTTGGTGGAGTGAAGGTTTGTAAAGAATCCTCATGAGGATTCTCTGGACTTCCCTGCCGTCTGTTACTTCCACCTTTGCATTTCTCATTTGTTCATTCGGTTTTCTTTCTCTACTTTTTAGTTAATTTGGATAAGGGTTTATCAATCCTATTGATTTTCTCAAAGAACCAACTCCTGTTTCATTGATTCTTCGTAATTTTTGTTTGTTGTGTTTTATTGATTTCAGTGTGATTCTTTCTTCCCATCTATTGCTTTTGGTTCTAGAGCTTTCCAGTATGCTATTAAGTGATTATGCTGGTATGACGAATCTCCATTCATTCATTCATTCATTCATTCATTCATTCAGGCACTTAGTGCTGGGAACTTGCCCTTTAGATCTGCCTTCATTGTATCCCATAAGTTTGGGTCTGTTGTGTATTCAATTTCATTCAGTTCTAGAAAGTCTTAATTTCCTAGTTTCTGTCTTGACCTGTTCCCCACTCAGTAGTGAGTTGTTCAGTTTTGAGTTTTCAAGCTTGCTGTGGTTCCTGGTGCTGAGACCCAGCTGTAATCCACGGAGGTCAGATGGGAAGCGGGGTATTATTTCAGTTCTCTAGTATCTGCTGAGACTTGTTTTATGTCTGAGTATATAGTTAGCTTTGGAGAAAGTTCTGTGAGGTGCAGGGAAGAAGGTATATTCTTTCGTGTTTGGGTGAAGTGCTCTGTGAATATCTGTTAGGTCCATTGGTTTTATAACCTTAGTCAGCTCCAGCATTATTCGTTTAGCTTTTGCTGCATGGCCTGTCTATTGGCTACAGTAGTGTATTTGTTCTGTAAGCTTTCACAGTAAATGAGAATGCTTGGCCCCCTGTGCTGTGCTGCTCACCAGTCTACGTGGGAAAAGCTCTTTGACAAACTGGAATTTACTCAGGGACTTCCAGCCAGCTTCAGTAATAGCCTAGATAGGTACATTGATTAAAGTAAGTGCTTGTGACAGTAACATCCTAAGCATTCTAGGACTTTGTGAAACGATGTTTGGGATGTTCACTGTTTTGAATCACTGGAGATATTGATGGCCTAGTCACAGAGCATAATTAGAACTATGAGACCATGAAACCCATGTGGTGGAGAAATCTCCTTTGATCACAAAGAGTGTTATTATAATTTGTCTTCTGCACAATTAGAAATGAATAGAGTAGCATTGGCTTTTCTATGCAAATAAATCTTTGCTACCTACTTTCTGCTCTTGGCAGTTTTTTTGTTTTGTTTTGTTTTTTATAACAAGCTTTTTCACGCCCCATAATATGTGTTGGGGTAAAAATCTATAGAAGCAATGACCCTGAAATCTAAAAAGGCTAAAATGCACGGGAATTCATCTACATCTAGTCATCTGAGGAAGAACTGGATGCCCATGAGGTATTTCTTCTTCCCTTAAAAAAAAGTTTAATAGACGAGTAAGTGTCATTGGCCATAATAGCAAAAAAAATTTTTTAGAACAAATTCTACTTAGATATCCATGCAGTATGGGGAAAATTGATCAATGGCATACTCTTCCTCTTGAGGCTCATGGCTCTAGCACTCAGTTCATTGAATTAAAAGGTTTTAGAAACCCTGAAATCAAGGACGTTTTTCCTTTTCTGAGTTATTCTAGGGAGAGATTCTCTTACAAAGAATTTAAATCGCTCTTTGCCTGCTAATGAATGAGGACGTAAATGAGGTGGGGAGCGTCAAGTACAAGAACCTTATATTCTTCTCTATCTAAGATCATTGCACCTTATTTGATTTTCTGAAAAATGAAGGCCACACTTAGCATGTGTCCACTTAGAGATGAAGAAATGAAGAAGTAGCACTCTCTGAAAAGTGTAAATCTGCTTGCCTGTCTAGGCTTTGTCAGAAACCACATGGATGCTGTTAAGATAGCACCTCTTTATGCTTCTATTTTTTTTATTGGAAATGAAGATTAAATTAGATGGCTATTCCTAAGGTCTACTTACTTCTTTAATCCAACATTAGAATTTGATCACAGGGAAATCAGAAACATTGCTTGTTCAAAATCACAGTATGACTAAAGTTTGTCACTTTTCCCCAAGCATGTAATTTGGGGGTTATTTTCCTCTTTCACAACTCTCTCATGGCTCCCTCAGCAACTGCATTCTCACTGTATACACATTTATCAAAGCTTGTCATCACAGGTTGATTACAGTATAGTTTAGGTCATTGCAAAGGCAGATCACAGTACAGTTTCTTACTAGGAAACTTTGTTTTCCTGTCAATCTAAGCCATAAAGTTAAAGTATGAATCCCAAAAAAAACTGAGAGGAATGGTTAGGACAGAAGATGGAGTCACTGTTGACATTACACCTTCCACTTCCAGAAATGCTATCCCATGGATGGTCTTCACAGCGCTCCTAGAACAAGGTACTGAAAGGAAGAAAAGAGCCTAGCTCTGTTTCCTTTGTTCTGTGTCCAGATTCTGGATTTAGCAGTGTGTGAACATTAGGTGATTAAATGATCCCACAAAGTGTATGCAACAATGTCTTGGACCAGAAATTGGAGAATTAAACCCAGTCTATTCTCACAAAATCGGATATTGCAGACAACACTTGCTGCTTGTGGACCCAATTGAGAAGGCTTATAGAACATAGACTGCAGAAGAAAATTACAATGTTGTAGGTTGAGCTGATGGGGAAAGGTCCTAAGATGAACATTTAATTCAAAAGCTACTGTCTTGGGGTTCCAGAGTTGCTTGGTGGTTAGGATCATTGAATGATCTTTCAAAGGACCTGGGTTCTATTCACAGCATCCACATAGCAGCTCAACCACCATTTGTATCTCTGGTCCAAGAGGAAGCAATGCCTCTCCTCTGGCCTCTGCTGACACCAAAGCATGTACACGGTATGTAGACATGCGTGTGGGCAACAGCCATAGACATTCTAAAATCTTGGTTGAATAATTTGTAAAAGCCTAGTGTTCTGAGATACCATACCTGAGAGCATACTGTGCCACAGGTAGGAGCCATGGAAGCTCACAGAGCTGTGGTGATCCTTAAGGGAACATGGGAATTAAGTTACCGCAGAGTTGCAGCAAGAAGCAGAAGTTTTATCAGGCAAGTAAGGGACTGTCTCAATGCATTTCATGTTTAATGAGAAACTTGAGAATGAAGTTCAGATCTGGGACAACTTTCCATGGAGGTAACTAACACTCCTGGCAGTGTGTGCCCCCAACGTCCCTTTCTCTCTGTGTAGTTGACTTACAGTAAAGTGACTTGGTGCTTGAGTGTCCTCATTAGATGGCAGCAGGCTTTGTGTCAACTTTGTGTTTGTTTGTTTGTTTAAGAAGTTCTTGGAGCCATCCTTTTATTTTTATTTATTAATATATTCACTTTACATCCCAATATCACACCCTTCTCCTCCCAGGAACCCCTCACATACCCTCCATTTTCCCCTCTGCAAACAGGGAGGACCCTGGGTGGTGAACCCCCACCCACCAGGCACATCCAGTCAATTCAGGACTAGGTGCATACTCTCCCACTGAAGCCAAACAAGGCGGCCCAGCTAGGGGAACAGGATCCACCCACAGACAACAGATTCAGGGACAGACCCCTCTCCAGTTGTTGGGAAGCCCACATGAAGACCAAGCTGTATTTCTGCTGCATATGTTCAGGGGGTCTAGGTCGAGCTCGTGCTTGCTCTTTGGTTGGTGGTTTAGTCTCTGGGAACCCCCAAGGGTCTAGGTTGTTTACTCTGTTGGTTTTCCTGTGCAGTCCCTGGCCTCTTCAGTTGCTCAGTTCTTCTCCCAACTCTTCCTCAAGACTCCCCTGGCCACATCCAATATTTGGCTGTGGGTCTCTGTATCTGTTTCCATTGCCTGCTGGATGGAGCCTCTTTTACAGTCCTTGGAAGAAGAATCCTCAACTCCATATGAAAAAACAAACCCAGGGTAGCTAAAATAATCCTGTACAATAAAAGAACTTCTGGAGGCATCACCATCCCTGACTTCAAGCTGTACTACAGAGCAATTGAAATGAGAACTGCATGGTACTGGTATTGGTACAGAAGCAGACAGCTTGATCAAGTGAACTATTCAAAGGGATGGATGCCACATGGAAGCCCACCATAGAATGTACAGCTGGGGAGACTGTTGTTGTACCCTAAATACAAAAGGCAGAGAAAATGATTCCATTAAAATTGATTCTCTGTTTAGAGGCTGTATAAATGAATGCAAATGGTTGAATGTGGATGGTTCTGAATAATTACGTCAAAAAGCCAGTCAAGGCAATCAATCCCAAACCCTATTAAAGGGTTTGTGGTCATCGCTAAGACAGGAGCCGGATGTAGATCGCTCCTGAGAGACACAGCCAGAATACAGCAAATACAGAGGCGAATGCCAGCAGCAAACCACTGAACTGAGAATAGGTCCCCCGTTGAAGGAATCAGAGAAAGAACTGGAAGAGCTTGAAGGGGCTCGAGACCCCATATGTACAACAATGCCAAGCAACCAGAGCTTCCAGGGACTAAGCCACTACCTAAAGACTATACATGGACTGACCCTGGACTCTGACCTCATAGGTAGCAATGAATATCCTAGTAAGAGCACCAGTGGAAGGGGAAGCCCTGGGTCCTGCTAAGACTGAACCCCCAATGATCTAGACTGTGGGGGGGAGGGCGGCAATGGGGGGAGGGTTGGGAGGGGAACACCCATAAGGAAGGGGAGGGGGGAGGGGGATGTTTGCCCGGAAACCGGGAAAGGGAATAACACCCGAAATGTATATAAGAAATACTCAAGTTAATAAAAAAAAAAAAAGAGGTCCCTTTTCCTCCTCCTATCCAGAGACCCATTGAGGCATGTGGTGAGCCTGTCAATACTGCCTTTCCTTACTCCAGTGTCCTTTGTTAAGAGAGAATACTGTAGCTCACCCCCACTGCTTCAAAAGGGAACCTGCTTAGAATCTGCTTGTCATTAAGGCTCCCTAGAGAAACCTGATAAATTAACGGTAGATAATAATCTCTTATGTCTGAGAAGAACTTTTCATCTGTTTCCTCTGTTTTTAATCCTATTATTAATCCTACATTGCAAATAAGAATGAGAGGCTTAAAGAGGTAATTTGTCAAACATGCCATCACACTAAGACACAAATATGGGACAAGTATCTGATACAGTCTAGGGGCCTTAATTGGGTTCATTTTTCTCGCCCAATTAAAGAATTAAAAAGTCAAGAAAACTCTCAAGTGGGACAGGTAGCAGGAGAGAAATCTGGAACACCACAAACAGAAGCCAACAGAAAAAGGCCTTGAAGATAGGCATTTGTTGTGGATAATGGAATACACACATGCAGCAGATGCATAGAAAAAGATCTTCAAAGCAGAGGGGAGACAGGAAGATGAAAATCCATCTGATCTCAACTGCTGGAGTTTTTTGTGGTTTGGTGGTGGTGGTGTTTGGTTGGTTCTGTTTTGTTTTTAAGTCTCTAAATAAAGAGTTTTCTTCCCCTGATTTGGAGTTGGTCTGTTTGAAGAAATATAAATTGTTGATTGGCCCACAATTATTGTATAACATGCCCTGATCAGGCCTTGAACTTGCCAGCCAGTCCATTAGCAGAGGACCTGCTAATGGAAGACAAAAGCCTACAGGCCTTTATTTTTAGCTGACCTGGAGAAGAAGCAGCTAGCCATCTTGGAAGTTTATTACCTAGACCCTCTCCCTGTCTGTCTCCCTACGGAGTAATCCATATAACTGCTCCGAGTTCTTCATTCCCTGCTCTCAGAAATCACCCTTGGGTTTCATAATGCCAGCCACTCTCAGTTGCTTCTAGCTGACCAAAGGAATGATGAGGGACAGGCGGTAGTGCAAGTATCTGAGACAGAAGTCGATGTAAGGACCTTGATGGCTATGATCCAGAGCACACTATAGACATGTGGTGGTAGGAGGATCTTTGGAGCTTGCCATGGAGGGAGGTAGCATCTGTAACACATGAAAAGTGAAATCGTTAAGAATCCTATAATTCCTACTAAGAGCACAATTTAAAAATTATCTGGAGCAATTTAGCCCTTATTAGAGGAATAAGATGGGCAACAAAACCATCTAAAGAAGCCTTAAGTTTGGTCATAGGTATCAACAAGATTGATGGTTTCTCTGCCACCATTACCTACCATAAGATATTCTCCATGGGGTCTGGAAAGATGGATCAGAAGCTAAAAACATTTGCTGTTCTTGTGAAGGTCCAGGGTTTGGTTCCCAGTACCTTCATGCCAGCTTTCCACCTGGAAGCACTGTGAGGCATGTCAGTTAAAGTAACTGTTCTATTGTGGGTGCCTGTCCAAAAATAGGTGTCTTTGCTGTTATACCAGAAAACTTGAGTAATTTACAACAGGGTATCTGGTGGTCCCCTTTAATTGGGAATGTAGGTAGTTAGGGCGCAGGATGTCATATAATACATGAGATTTGCTGGAAAGATTATGAATGAAATAGAGAAGTAGCCAGTATAATTTAGAAAACTGTTACATCAGCCATGAGAATTCAAGGAAATTTTCCACATGGCTCCAAAATGTATTTCTTACCTAATTTCTACTATTTCAAATGGCTTACTTAATTTTTTTGGAATGAGGTGAAACACTTATAATAGTGTTTGCAAATATTTGCTCTCGAGAGTTCACAGATGTCCATAGGAAGTCTACAGTGAGTACGGTCTTCACTTCAGTTAACATTATGGTTTCCATAGCCAAAGGACTTTTCATTTTATTATGTAAAGACCACAGTGTGGAAGGGAAGGAAACAGAGCCTTAAAACAAGACACAGCATTGTTCTGTTTGTACTGCACATGCCCACTTGCAGAGCTCAGACTGCCAGTATCCAAGGGCTCACCCATTAAACATTATCCTAAAAGAACACTGGTACCACTGACATGGACGAGACATGAGGCTAGGTTACAGTTTAGCCAGATGACATTAGAGGGCCTGTGTTCTTATGAATGTGTTGATATACTAACTGAACAAAACCATGAGCTTGAAGAAAAACGTCCTGACCTACAACCATCTAATAATCCAGTGTGCTAAAATTGAAGTTTGTGGGGAAATAGATAGCAGTTTAACCTATTCTCTCTGCCACTGAACTTCAGTCAATGTCATTCTGTCCTCAAGAGAATTCATAATATGAAATAATTTTTATTAGAAACTTTTAATGAGCTATCTCAGTACTTTACATGCTAAGTCCTCTTTAATTGAATTTTTGGACAAAACTGCCATATACAGGACTTAAGGCTGTAGTATCTCCCTTGAAGGGTGTTAGATAGTTTGGCTCACTTCCTCTTTTCAGAGGGCCCATCATTGCCATTGCTACTGACATCAGGGCGAAATGGGAAGGCGACTGGCCAGTACCTTGGAACAGTCACCACTGTCACCTTTGGGAAGCCATTCAGTGTGACTTTCCTTTCTGGCTTGTTATTTTTTTACCTTAAGTTCGTTTGTTTTCCTTTCCTTTCCTTATGGGAACAGGCGGGTCTTCCTGACTTCTCTAGACTTAGTATTTGAAGAATAGAAAATGTAACCAAACTTTCTGTTTGCGATTATCTTTTATTCCAAAGATCAGACAGCCTTTTCTCTTACAAAAGAGCCTGCTTTCTTCATTGACACCGTCCCCTGTGAGGTCTGAACTAGCATTCAGTAAGCTCAGCTGAAAGTTCACCTTTCTGATACTGAGAAGTGGGGCGAGTGCATTAAAGAAACTGCTAATTGTAGGAGTTGCTCCACCAGGGGGAAAAGCTGACTCATTATTTTTCAGATACTTTTACAAATGTCAGATATTTTAAAGGATTATTCCAGTGAACCCAGAAGAGGACAGAGTAGATCCTTGTAGTTTCTGTCAGTTGAAAGCCATACTTGGAGTTTAGAAAGTGATAGTTTAGGAAGGGTTAACACACACCTCAGACCTCAAAGGATACCTTAGAAAAGGTTACAACACACCTCAGGCCTCAGGGTTCTTTGCCAGAAGTCTAGAAAATGCACCTTTAATGCAATTTTAAAGTATTAACAAACACACACACACACACACACACACACACACACACACACACAAAACAACAACAACAACAACAACAATAACAAAAACCTGAGCTGTTTCCCGGCACAAGATTTAAAAAGACAAGCCTTTCTTCAGAGTGCTGTGGGCCTTACAGAGGTTGGCTCCACCAAGGAAGGGGCAGGAAGAAGCTGTCTTGAGCCTGGATCTCCTTGGCAATGACTAAAAGTAAATTTCTACTTCTCAGGAGGGATCTGAAAGGAACTGAAGGTTTGCCATTTAGCTGATGTGATCAGCACTTGCTACTTTCCCAGATTAGCTGAGAAGTTAGTTCTAATTTACTATGTAGCTTCAGTCCTGTCTGGAGTAATTCAAGGTTGTTGGAAAGCACCGGGCCTCTCCCCAGGCAACCAGAGGAACAAGTATGACATTTGGTGCCCACAAAAATGCAAGTCATAAAAACAAATAGCATATCTTTCTAGGTAGTACTTTGTATCTCAGGATGCCAATTATATAAAACTCTATAAGCCTAAGCTAATTGGCTAAGGCTTCATTAAAAATTGATTCATATGGGATGGGGCATTTTTTTAGGGCAGCTGCCGTTTTAGCTATAAAAATCCCACTTTTAAAAACGAAAGGGGTGTTTTGGGTGACTCAGAGACATGTAAAACAAGTTAGATTTTGGGATATAAAAGGACATGGGTAATACAAAAGGAGTCTCAAACACCTCTTGGGCCTTTGAAAACAATGTGAAACCGATCAGGTGGTTTGCAGGAGGCCTTCCTGTGCTGTGTATGACAGGCAGGGCCTTGGAAAGACGCTCCCCTGCTGGGAATTCTCAGGAAGTTTCCCTGAGTCGTTTGTTTTGTTTTGTTTGCTTTGGGACAAAATTTTGCTGTGTAGCCCTATCTGGCCTGAAACTAACAAAGATTCTCCTGTCTCAGCCTCCCTGGTCTGGAGTTATCAGTGTATGCTACCAACCTTGGATTGTTAAGTATGTGGTCAGACAGTCTGTAAAATGGGAGAGCTGGAAGGCAGGACTGACAGTCAGCTTGTAGCATTATGTGGTCTCACAGAAGAGGACGTAACAGCCACAGAATGCAATACTGCCTTTCTTCCCTCTGGTTTTCTGTCCTTACTTTGGGGTATACAAACAGGCCCTTTAATTTCCCTGCAGTTTCTCAGGCTAGCTAGATGAAGTTTGCTTCATGTGGACATTGCCGTGCCTGCTATGCCTGCCTGTCCGCTCATGTCACTGCAGCACTCCAGTTTCCTGTCCAAGCACAGAAAATTAAATCATAAGCAAGCCTCATGTTAAGAGCACAGTAGAATGAATGATTCTCAGGGCATTAACCCCCACAGTCACTAGTAGTTAATAACGGTTCATCCGTTATGTCTTCTTGGTACGTAGATGTGGTTGAGGGAAAGGTTGCTCTTTTGACTCTCCAGAGGTCCTAATAGCCTGCTGAAGTATCTCTGGACTTTAATTAGATATTTTTATTTATATTTCAGATGTTATCCCCTTTCCCAGTTTCCCCTCCCACTGCTTCTATGAGGATGCTCCCTCACCCACTTACGCACTCCCTCCCACCTCCTCATCCTGACATTCCCCTATACTGCTGCATCCAGCCTTGGCAGGACCAAGGACTTCTCCTCCCATTAGTGCCCAACAAGGCCATCCTCTGCTACCTATGCAGCTCAAGCCATGGGTCTGTCCATGTGTACTCTTTGGATGGTGTTTTAGTCCTTGGGATCACTGGTTGGTTGGTATTGTTGTTCTTATGGGATTAAACCTCTTCAACTCCTTCAGTCCTTTCTCTAATTCCTCCATTGGACCCCATTCTCAGTTCAGTGGTTGCCTGCAATCATTCGTCTCTGTATTTGTCAGGCTCTGGCAGAGCCTCTCAGGAGACCGCTATATGAGGATCCTGTCAGCATGCACTTCTTGGCATCAGCAATATTGTCTGGGTTTGGTGGCTGTGTGTATATGATCTGGATCCCCAGGTGGGGCAGTCTCTGGATGGCCTGTCCTTCAGTTTCTGCTCCAAACTTTGTCTCCATATGCCCCTCCTATGAATATTTTTGTTCCCCCTTCTAAGAAGGACTGAAGCATCTGCACTTTGGTGGTCCTTCTTCTTGAGCTTCATGTGGTCTGTGGATTGTGTCTTGGGTAATTTTAGCTTTTGGGCTAATATCCACTTATCAGTGAGTGCATACCATGTATTTTTTTCGTGATTGGGTTACCTCAGGATGATATTTTCTAGATCCATCCATCTGCCTATGAATTTAATGTAGTCATTGTTTTTGATAACTGAGTAGTACTCCATTGTGTAAATGTACCACATTTTCTGTATCCATTCCTCTATTGAGGGACATCAGGGTTCTTTCCAGCTTCTGGCTATTACAAATAAGCCTCCTATGAACATAGTGGAGCATGTGTCCTTGTTATATATTGGAGCATCTTTTGGGTATATTACCAGGAGTATAGCTAGGTCCTCAAGTAGTACTATGTCTAATTTTCTGAGGATCTCCAGACTGATTTCCAGAGTGGTTGTACCAGTTTGCAATCCCACCAGCAATGGAGGAGTGCTCCTCTTTCTCCACGTCCTCACCAGCATCTGCTGTCACCTGAGTTTTTGATCTTAGCCATTCTGACAGGTGTGAGGTGGGATCTCAGGGTTGTTTGGTTTGCATTTCCCTGATGACCAAGGATGTTGAACATTTCTTTTTTTTTTTTTCCTTTTTTTTCCGGAGCTGGGGACCGAACCCAGGGCCTTGCGCTCGCTAGGCAAGCGCTCTACCACTGAGCTAAATCCCCAACCCCTGAACATTTCTTTAGGTACTTCTCGGCCATTCGGTATTGCTTTGTCCTTGTTTTTCACCTCAAAACAATAAATGTGTAGTCACATTCTAGACCATTGAACAGCACACTTGCATTTTGGTTTTGGTTTGTATTTGTTTGTTTGTTTGTTTGTTTTTACCTTGTTTGCTGTTTTGTTTTATTTAAAATAAATCCTAACATTGCTTTTATAAATTAATCAGAATTTTGGTTTTGTTTTTTAAACTTTTAACTCCTTTATAAAAAGCACAAATATATGATCTTAACAAGGGCAAAGCCAGAAATTGATAGGTAAAACTATAGTGTGTGAGAGATTCATTGAGCTCAAAATGAACCACTTAGATCAACAACCTTCTGACTCTTTAAAAAAATTATTCTCTGCCTAGTCACTAAATTTGGGGAGAAAGTAGATCACGAGAGAAACAGTATGTAGAGTACGTCCTCCTTTGGCTTAAACTAGCTTACATGCAAGATCCAATTGAAATCCTGCTTTTGCTCATAGATGCAGATACAGACAACGACAACAGCAACAAAACCCATTTCATTTATAATAAGAAAAGAGTATCAGGTTTACTGATTTGGCCTTCCAAGGCCTTCTCTGGTCACTTGATCTTGCAGCCCCTTAGAATTCAAAGGTAGCTTGTAAAGAAAATTTTAGTTTATGTGGTAACTATTCACATCTGGAATTCCAGTATACCTTGAATTGAATCTATCTACCAGGACTATTACTTCAGTGCAGGGGGATGGCAGGAGTATAGGCTTCAATCATTAAATGGTCATTCTGTAGCTGTTTTTAAATATGCATTTGCTTTGATTTCCTATGGTTATGATGTTGCCTGACCTTAACCATGTTTATCGATGGTAGATCCCTAACCAGTACACAACACAGTAAGCTTCAGATCTGAAATGTCTGTTTTTTAAAACGACTTAGATACAAAACAGTTACTTTTTACCTTCTCTTCTCGCTCCTCAGGTTGCATGATTATCTATAGTTTTTAAAAGGTAGCACAATTTTCCATATTAAAGTATTCATTTAAAAAGTTGGCTAGTAAGGGCACGAGTGGAAGGGGAAGCCCTTGGTCCTGCCAAGGCTGGACCCCCAGTGAAGGGGATTTTTGGGGGGGAGGGCAGTAATGGGAGGAGGATGGGGAAGGGAACCCCCATATAGCAGGGGAGGGGGCGGGGTTAGGGGGATGTTGGCCTGGAAACTGGGAAAGGAAATAACATTTGAAATGTAAATAAGAAATGCCCAATCTAATAAAGATGGGGACAAAAAGTGGACAATCCAAATAGACCACTTTCCCATTTAAAGCTCTTTAAAACTGGGTTTGTCTTTGGATCAGGCTGGTGACTACAAGAGATAGTATGAGGCCTCTCTTCTAACATGGTACTAACAGCACATGGGACAGGATCCAGCCAGTGAAATGGATGTTAGCATGCTACCTGAGATGTCTTCCTGCCCCTAATAAGTGACTTCTTCAGGAATTAAAAACAATCCAAGTCATTAACCTCCTGTCTTTGTATTTGGATTCTTTGAGTACAGACACACATTTAATTTAAAAACTATCTACCTTAATCTCCATATTGTAGAGTCAAGGGCTTAAAGAAGTGGATCTTCTAAAATGAGCCAGCACCTACAGAGCGTCTGCCCATAGCGGTGACCTCTCCAGTGCTGTCTGCCTAAAAATCCCACAGGAAGGTTTTAAACACGTTTGTCGTCACCTTCCTTAAGGGCAGAATTAATTTTAAAACCTGATCTGTTAATATCATCCTCTTGAGCTATGTGGATGCTACCTTTCACACTGAAGAATATAACTGCTGCCTGAATCAGGGCAAGCCAGGATATAATCTGGCCATCTACACAAGTAGTACTTCCCCACCCAGTGGATGTTATTACCAAACATTTCCAAGTACAGATTTTCTAGAGAAACATCTGTGGTTTGAAAAGATTTGCAATAACCCAGATGGTTTCTTTCAGAATAAATGTGCTTGATAATTTAAAATTAAAGTCTTTCAGTAAAATTGAGTGTTTCCTTTATAGTTTTTTTAAGACAGAAAGTGTGTGTGTGTGTGTGTGTGCGTGCGTGTGTGTGTGTGTGTGTGTGTGTGTGTGTGTGTGTGTGACCGTACACTCAAGCGCCTGTTTGTATGCATGTGCATGTTTTGTTGGCCTGTCTGTTAGGGTCTTTATCTTTGGAAAAAGAAAAAAAATTAACAGTGTCACAAACTATTCAGCAATTAAGATGGACTCTTTATGGAAGCAGAAACTGTTACTGAAATGTAGTACACACTGACTGCCCTATTTACACTGTGCTTTCTGGGCTTGTCTGGGAGTCACTGCTCTTAGCTGTCTGACACGTGAAGGTATCGTCACATATCAACAGTGAAAATACTTGTTACAGGTGGCTTTACTAACCAGTCATATACAACTGTATTGCTAGACTTACCCATTTCCAGGAACATAGGCAGGGAACGGATCCAAGTGTCCCCGGCAGGACTGTGAGAAGGTAGATGGAATGACAGGTGTGACATTGGAAATCAGTGCTTTACTGTGGTTATCATCGTCCTTCCTTCCGTGGCCAGTATTGTCTCGCCATCCCTTGACACCCTGAGATAGTCTTCATGAAGCTGCACACAGGCTGCCTCCATACAGTGTGTACCCCATATCTCTTCCATGCTTATGACTGTCTTCCTACATTCTCTGATAGATTGATAGAGTTTTAAGAGTTTAACAGTATAATTAATTCTTAGTGAATTGTTAGTGATCTGTAAAAAAAAACACACAAAATAATACACACACACACACACGGGTGTGAGCATGCATGCAAGTGCAGACCTAGATCTCCATAGCATCACCGGAAGAGAGTAATTAGAAGTGAAAATATTAGATTCTATATAGAGACTACAATATTTGGCTCTGTGATCACCTCTAAAATTTTACCACTATACCAGTTTCTCTGAATGTCAAAAGCCCTGGTGAGGATAGTAGGGAGCTGTTGATAAATGGACACATGAAGAATGATCAGATGTTTTTTTCTGTTCTGATTGTTATTAACTCAATTAATTGTTGATGCTGTGGCAAAAGGAATGCTCTAAGGTAATCAGGGCATTGTGTCTGTCTTTTCTACATCTGAACTTTGCCAAAAGTCCAGACAGGGATGCTATCACTGGCAGAGACTCCTAGATGATTAGGTAATACGTGCTCATTAAACAGTGTCATGTGCGCAAAATAGAAAAATCCGAAGCATACAAAGAAAACAGCATAAAGCAGAATTAGAAGGGTTGGAACTTGTCAAAGCTCACGAGTCAAACTGTATTCATGTTGCTTATCCTTGGAGTTCCTGGGATACCTAGTGCTCTTCTGTGAAGGGGAGCGCAGCTTTTCTTGGTCCCCATGAATGAGGAGTTTCTGTAATGAACACTTCCACAAGACATCTGACCCCTCTGATATATGTTACAACCACTGACCATGGAAGGCCATCTGGGTATTGTAGGTGTTTAACCACCCACCTTGAAAAACTGGTATTGAAGCAGAACTGCATAAGGAGAGAGGCTTGGCCCTGAATCTGATGGCTGAGCCATATGGTGCTACATCTGACCTGGAAATGAATTCAGTACATTTCAGACCTGAGTTACAGCTGGCATGGGGAAATCTAAGAGCAGGTGGTTCCCTTAACAGCTGTACTTACAGTTAGGGACAGCAAGAAAGACAATTTTATGCTTGTTTAAGCCTTCATGTGTTATCTGAAATCCATAGTTGCTCCCTTGCCTTTTTCCATAATTATATTTTAAAAAATCAGAGAAAATATTTCTTTCCTTTTAGAGATACTCTGAATCAATAAATTAATCAAGACTTTAAGTTAATAATTAAGAGATGGGTAGATAGAAAGTCCATAGTAAACTAAAGAATACTAAAAACAATCTTTAAATACATTCTAATTCAGGAAATATGCAATCAAAGTCCCACTGGGAGAGACTAATGCTTTTCCCTCTAAACACTTCGTCTATAGTGACTCTGAATGCTGATGTCTATATTTGCTATGCTAATATTAAGACAATCATTTTCATTTGTACAAAATGAAAAGTCACTTTTAGCAAAATAAATGAAAAAATGTATATTTTTCAGAAGACTTGTTTGCCAAGTTTTTCTTCATGAAAATGAAGATAACTACAAAGGAACAATAACAGAGAAAGAAATGTATTTCCTCCTCAGTAAGCCAGGAACCAGACTGTGAAATGGAAAGAAATACAGGCTAATAATTCTAGTTTTATTTGCGGTCCCATGACACCTCTCCCACAGTACTGAGATGTGTTCATTGTGACAGTCTTCCCTACTGAGGCTGTGACTGGGGACAGAGGTGTAGTCTAGACCACTAATGAACTGTGGTAAGAAGACATCCACTTGGTGCAAATAGAGTGACTTTAATTTACATAAAAGCTCCAGATGCTCCTGGTAGGACGGAGCTGAGCTGCTGGCTTCAGCAAGGAGCAGGCAGTGGAAGAGACGTTTCCGCGTCTTCAGGGTGGTCTTCGCTGGTGTTGGGGGAAAGCCAGAGTTAGGGAGCCACGGATATTTTGAAAGGCTGTGTAGTGATCTGTCCCAGGCCTCAGCATCGTGACTGCTCACGCAGAGTGGATGCAATCCTCAGCCACCTTAGAAAGATCAGGAGATTTGAGTAGGTTTCCGTTTCCTCTTCTGCACATCAACTACCTCCCTCCCTCCCTCCCTTCCTTTCTCTTCTTCACCTACTTCCCCATGGCTCTTCAAATGCTGACTTCAAACTTTCCTTTCCTCAGAAACATTTTAAAAAGGAAAAACACACCTCACCTACCTTCTGCTCACCAAAAGAAATTTGTTCATCATGGACACTGATAATGGCTAGAACAGTTGCACACCAACTTCCTTTCTCAAGGTTGCCAGTGCAGTGTGGCCTCAGTGCCTCCCAGGGAGCAGGGAGAGGCAGTGACTTTGTTCAGTTGTCCAAAAGTGACAGCTTCTTTAATCTTGAGATTACTGTATTGTTGGGTCAGGACTCTTCAAGTGGTCTCAGTGTGCAAGGAGAACTGATTCTCAGTTTAGTTCCTCTATATTTGATGCCTGCTTCTGCTTACTTCTTAATTTTCAATTCCCTGTCTTTTCTCTATTCTCTAGACTAATCTGTTACTGGGCCTAAGCTTCTGTTTTTAACCCTGAACTTGGTTGTTTGTTTGCTCTTTGTTGTTGTTTTTGTTATTTTAGAGAAAATCTCACAATGTAGACTTGGCAGGCTTGTAGTTAGTTCACAAAGGCCTTGAATAAGGGTTGTTGTTGTTGTTGTTGTCGTCGTCGTCGTCGTCTTATTGGATTTTTTTTTATTTACACTTCAAATGTTATTCCCTTTCCTGGTTTCCCGGACATAAGCTCCCATCCCATCCCCTTCTCCTTCTTCTATAAAGGTGTTCCCCTTCCCCAACCACCTCCCTTCCCAGCCCACCCCTGACATTCCCCTACCCTGGAGGGGTCCAGCCTCAGCAGGACCAAGGGCTTCTCCTTCCATTGGTGCCCAACAAGGCCATCCTCTGCTACATGTGCAGCTGGAGCCATGGGTCTGTCCATGTAGGGTCTTTTGGTAGTGGTTTATTCCCTGTAAACTCTTATTGGTTGGCATTGTTGTTCTTATGGGGTTGCAAGCCTCTTTAGCTCCTTCAGTCCTTTCTCTAATTCCTCCAATGGATATCCCGTTTTTTCTCAGTTCACTGGTTTGCTGCAAGCATTTACTTCTGTATCCGACATGCTCTGGCTATGCCTCTCAGGAGACAGCTATATCAGGCTCCTGTCAGCATGCACTTCTTAGCTTCATCCATCTTATCTAGTTTTGGTGGCTGTATATATATATGGGCTGTATACCCATGTGGGGCAGGCTCTGAATGGCCATTCCTTCAGTCTCTGCTCCAAACTTTGCCCTTCCTATGAATATTTTTGTTCCCCCTTTTAAGAAGGACTGAAACATCCACACTTTGGTTTTCCTTCTTCTTGAGCTTCATGTGGTCTGTGGATTGTATATTCAAGCTTTGGGGCTAATATCCACGTATCAGTGAATACATACCATGTGTGTTTTTCTGTGATTGGGTTACCTCACTCAGGATGATATTTTCCAGTTCCATCCATTTGCCTATGAATTTCATGAAGTCATTGTTTTTGATAGCTGAGTAATATTCCATTGTGTAGATGTACCACATTTATTTTCTGTATCCATTCCTCTGTTGAAGGGCATCTGGGTTCTTTCCAGCTTCTGGCTATTATAAATAAGGCTGCTATGAGCATAGTGGAGCATGTGTCTTTGTTGTATGTTGGAGCAACTTTTGGGTATATGCCAGGAGAGGTATAGCTGGGTCCTCAGGTAGTGCAGTGTCCAAGTTTTTGAGGAACCTCCAGACTGATTTCCAGAATGGTTGTACCAGTCTGCAACCCCACCAACAATGGAGGAGTGTTCCTCTTTCTCCATATCCTCCCCAGCATCTGTTGTTACCTGAATTTTTGATCTTAGCCATTCTGACTGGTGTGAGGTAGTATCTCAGGGTTGATTGGCATTTCCCTGATAACTAAGGATGTTAAACATTTCTTTAGGTGCTTCTCACCCATTCGGCATTCCTCAGCTGTGAATTCTTTGTTTAGCTCTGTACCCCATTTTTCATAAGGTTATTTGGATCTCCGGAGTCAAACTTCTTGAGTTCTTTGTATATTTTGGATATTAGCCCTCTATCAGATGTAGGGTTGGTAAAGATCTTTCCCCAATCTGCTGGTTCCCATTTTGTCCTAACCACAGTGTCCTTTGCCTTACAGAAGCCACCGAGGCCATCATTAGGCAGCAACAGTACAATATATGGATATATCTAAACGTGATAGGACTGTAGAAGGAAGGAGAAGGGAGAAGACACTTTCCACTAGAATCTGAAGAGGATCTTCATTGAAAGTGAGAATGAGAGAGAGTGTGAGTGAGAGAAAGACAGAGAGAGACCGTGAGAGATGGGGAGTAGGAAAGAGGCTAGGGGAGCCCCTTCAGAGACCAGATTTAATCTCCAATTCAGAGGCCTTGAGAAGTTTCAGACCAGTCTCAGAACTAATAAGAACTCTGACCTTTATAGCCTTTTAGGAGTGGTAGGAAGTTTCACTTCCCATAATTTAGCTCAGCATATAAGATAGGGACCATGGAAGAACCAGGTAGCAGTTGAGACTGAAATTACAAAATGAGAGAATGCTATTATACCACAGCACAGACAACTTAATTCTGTCTCAGAGAGAGCTGCAGGGAGACGTGGCTATGGAATCATGGCTATAAGTTCACTTCTGGGTTGATATCAGATCAAAGATAGAATCTTTTTTCTTTAAATTTGTAAAGTTGGGACAACAAGATAACTCACTGTGTAAGACGCATACAGCCAAACCTGACAGCCTGAGTTATTGGATCTCCATGACTTATGTGGTAGAAAGTCAATTAAGTCCTGCAAATGGTCCCTTGTGCTGTTGCCTGAGCATATAATTAACTAATTAAATACATTTGTAAAGTGTTTGGGGGATGTTTTAGCTTTGTTTTTTTTGTTTCGGTTTTGGTTTTTGGGTTTTGGGACAGGGCCTCACTGTGTAACCTTGGCTGGCAATTTGTAAAGTGCTTATATATTACTTCTTCCCATGTTGATTATGCTGAGAAATGTTATGTTAATGTTAACTAGTGTCCTTATAAGTTGATGAAAGGCAATGAAGTAATGATCACAGAATGGTAGAGAGGAGCGGCTTGAAAGAGGCATCTGCTGGCCTGCATTGGAGGGATGTTAGCCTGGGTTCCTATCAGCTCTCACTAATTCAGAATACAGAGATGTCCCACAGCCATTATTTACTTCTCGGGTACATACTCATTCATATTGCTAAATGGGTTTGGTTTTCAAGACAAGGGTTCTCTATATAGCCGAGGCTATCCTGAAACCGTCTGTGTAGACCAGTCTAGCCTGGAACTAAGAGGTCTGCCTGCCTCTGCCACCTGAGTACTAGGATTAAAGGCGTGCACTGGCATGACTGTCTCATGTTACTTTTAAACTGATTAAATTAGCTAATGGGCTTACAAGCAAGGGTTGAGTGCACAGAATTGGCTGTATCACCTCATGGTAGATATGAGAGAAGAAGGTCCTGTCCCAGCTTTAAGAATCGTCCGGTCTATCTAGTTCCAAAATTTTAAGCTCACAGAGTACTTTATAAGTATAACATTCTAGAGCTACTCTAAGGAAATTCTACATAATGTAAGTTTATGCTTATGTTACTCTGATTAAGTACTTCACTTTGTTGAAGTTGCTGTGGTCCAAGTCCCAGTAGCACATTGCCCTCTGCCTGCTACTGCCCACCTTCATTTCTAACTAGTTGTAGCCCAGGGAGTTAGCGCAGAAGGTATGAACTGCTCTCCAATGCAGGTAAGCTAATGAGCGTGCCTGAGGATGAAGGCACTGTGTAAGCGCTCGGTGTTGTTACTGCTCCGTGTGCTTGTTTATCTCAAAGTGTGCGTCCTTTTAAGTAGATTATCTCTTCACCACAGTCTCCATTATATCTACGCAAAGCCTTCAAAGACATTTCTAAAACCTTTTCATTTCTCTCTGTAGGTTGTTGTTTCGTAACATTTTATACAAGAAAAGCTGCACTTGAGGCCCAGAATGCACTGCACAATATTAAAACTTTACCTGGGGTGAGTTGGTTTACTTTTGTACCAAAATTACTTTATTGCTTGAAAATGGTCCTTTCAACTAAAGGTTCTAGTTATGGGTTCTTAGTGCCAAAAATGGCTTTGGTCTTTTGAGAAGTACACGCTGGTCTTCTGTTCCCTACAGTAACCAGGCTAGCTGGCCAGCCCACAAAGAGGGGTTGGCATTAGCACTGATGGGAAGAACGCTCAAATAGCATGTCCCCTGGTTAGAAAATCAGAGTGGCCCTGCTGGGTACTACAGCTGCCAAAGAGTGTTGGGTGTTTAAGCTTAGAGAGGGGGGGGGAACCCCACAAACAAGTAAAGCAAATGAAAAGGCAAAGCTTCTACTCCCCAGGATCCCCTTTTCAGCTTTCATCCTTAGATTTTCATTTAAAGGACAAAATGCACTCTGTATAGACATAATCTTAAAGCTCCTAATGACTTCTAAACAGTCAGTGGCGGTTAACAAAGTCAGTGCTTTAATGCCAAGCGTGTGCCTTCGTGTTGGTGCAGAGCAGAGCACAGGAAGCGTGCAGGGCTGCTCTCACTCCCTCCCAGTAATAGCTGGTGCTCAGTACCGCAAATTAGAAATGAGCTCATGCTGCATGCGACATTCACCAAGCTTTATCAGAGTTGGGGACATTTTTATATATTGCACGATAGTACAAATTTCCCTTTGCTGTTTCCCCTGTATGTTTTCTCCATTTACCTAAATGTTGGTGGTGAGTTAATTTAATAGCATAATGATATGTGCTAGTTATAATAAAGGGCCTGTGGTCAACACTCCAGGTACCGTGGTATTGTTCAAATGTCTTTAGGTGAGAAGAGAACACAGTGCTCCTGATGTTTCAGGGCATCATTTCAATGTGTGCTTACTTGCTGCACTGTACACACATGGGCACATATAAGTACTTCAGCCTCTGGCCTCCCCAAAAGATAGAATGTGTGTAATTCTACTGTAGAAAACTTACAATGTCTGTAGTAGAAAGATACTCGGCAAAAGATCTTCAAAATATAAGCTGCTTTTTGAGGTAAACAGACTTCTGAGACAGGGTCTAATGTGCTTGCTGACCTCTAACTTGTGGATAAGTGCTGGGATTACTTAATGACCAAGAGTAATAAATTAATGAACACAGGTATCCAGCCAACCCACTTTGGCTTTTCTCTTTTTCACCTGAGCAAATCAAAGGATAAGAAGCAAGTGTGTAGTGACAGAGCGACCTTCTGTGAGACTTCTTCCCGGGACCTCCTAAGCCATTCTTAGTAGGATGGCTTTTGCTAAATCTTTCATCATGGACTTAAAAAGTGATAGTAATTAAGCTTCATTCTGCAGTAAGTGAAAATTTCCAATATCATTCTAGAAAGCTGCAGCCAAATACTTATTGCCTTGGACAAAAATAGAAGAAAATTAACTTTTTTCTGTCCAGACTCTAATACAAACTACTTTTGTTTTCCTGCTCATAGAAGTGAATGGTTTATAATAATGAGCACACAAATCCCTTTCTGATGCACTAAGAATTGTGTGTAGTCATGAGCCGCTCTTTACACACGGTGTAGTGCACTTAGATGGCGTGTAGTTTGGTCTGTTGGATCACGTGCCTGAGTAGAAGCTCAGTTCTCATTTGTCTTCCTGTGCAAAGGTGTTTTCAGAATCCTACACTTTGGTGACAATGCCAGCTGACCACAGGTTAATATTCTATTGCCCAGATTATGACAACAGAAAATATGAAGCTGATGGTATTTTTCCCATTTCCATGCCAGTAATATTTGCTAAGTATAATTTCCTAGAAGCCTGGGTGACTGAATGGGGATGAGTGGGAAGGACTGACAACTGTTCTCGGGGTGGGGCTTCTAAACTTGGCTTCTTACATGCAAACAGTCCTGTATGTTTTTCAGGTATAAAATTCTGAATATAAAATTCAGAATGAAGATTTTGGAAACTTGTAATTAAGGTCAATAATTTGGAAGTTGGGGAAGGGACAAGAGAAATGGCTCAGCAGTTAAGAACACTGGCTGCTTTTCCCAGAGGACTGGGGTTCGATTCCCAGCACCCACATGGTAGCTTTCCCAGGGGAGCTGATGCTGTTTCCTGGCCTCCTTTGTGAGAACCAAGCACATGCTGCACAAACATACGTGCAGGCAAAATGCCCAGACACATAAAAGGAAGATTTTTTTAAATTTTAAAATAAATAAACTGGGAGTTGGAAAACACAGTTGGTGGGATATTGTTCCCATCTCAGCCTCACAGGCTCAGTTGCTTGAAGCAGGTGAAACAAGCATTTGAGAAGACAGATGTGACCAGTGAGACTCAAAGACCTGCACAGTACATACACGTGCTACGTCTGCCGTTCACTTGTGCTCAGTGGGGAAAGTCTCACATCTGAACCTTGATGTGGAGTTGGTCTTACAAAAACCACCTTAACAGCTGCAGGGAAGACGTGAATGTAGTTGCCTTTCTGTTGTCTTCTTCGGTAGATGGGAAGAAACGGGACCAGACATAAAAGATTAATGCAGATTCTTGAAGAAAAGTTATTACAGGGTACCTTGCTGTTTGATTACAAGCCTTAGAATTAGTCACCATTTCCATAATTCTAAACCAATACACACCTGTTTTCCCACTGCGACGACGTGAAGGCAAGGCTTAATTTAGCAGGAACCCTGCTGTGCTAAATCTCTCATTAAATACCCAGTGAGTTCAGTAATTTAAAGTTGTAGCAGTACTGTTTAACTGGTTACCTTCATATTATAAAATTAATAAGAAATTAATGATGCACTTTGCCATATGCCTTCATTTTCTTTATGAATAAAGATAAAAGGGACAAAGGAAAGCACAGGATCCATTGATACTTTGAGTCTACTCTGGCTGTGATATTTGCATGTGGATAAAGTCTATCACTTACTGCCTTTTTCCTAAAGTGTCTGAAACTTTCAATTTATATCAAGATCAAATAACATTTTTCAAATAACAATCAAAGAACATTTTTGTGCAGTTCATGGTTTGTATCCTAAGGAATTTTTATTGTTCAATAGAACCTGACTAATGCTCAGGGTTTCCTTGTGGCCTCCTGCACCGTTATCTCGTCTTAAAGAAACAAAGAACCCGAATATTGGTGTAGGAGGGACAGCCACCCAAGGATGTCTGTTTGTCTGTGTCTGTCTAGACATTGGATGCGTATGCTCATCAACTGTATTTGATGCACCCTCCTTTTCATTAAGTAGGATGTGATTGAGGTGAAGAATTGGGGACTTGGGGTCCCGAGTAAGTAGTATGCTTATAGTCTGAAGGAGAATCTTGTAGCCCAGTGTGCACAGGCTAGCTCACCTAATGAGCCATTGCATTTCCTGCAGCAATATTTTATTGACTTGTGTATTCCTATGCCATTTGTGTTCTTAGAAAAACTGGTTGCCTCTGATCCAAGGGTGTAACACACTAGCTTTACAGAATGCCTCCTTTCAGGATAAGAAGATAATATATCCCAAACGCAGAGTTCTAGTCTCCCATGTGCTTTAGGTTCAATCCCCAGTTCCACACACAGAGACGATATATAATAATTTAAAACAAAAGACAGTGTCCCAAGGAAAGCAGGGGGGTGAGTATATAGAAAGGTTTGGAAGTAGGGATAGAAAGGGAGAGAGAGATTGTAACTAAATTACAATCTCAAAAATAAACAACAAAAAATATAATATCCTTTTTTTTCTCTAAGGCAAACACTAGTGCATCCCAAGCTGGTCCCAAATGTATCCTTGCCTCCCCACAGCTTGGTCTACAGGTGCATGTGCCTCTCTCACCTTCCAGACAGCTACAGCTAGCAAGCAGAACTGCATTATCAAGGAGCAGCAACGTCTGCCGTTGTGTATTCCAGAGAGGGTGTTCTTAGGATGCCAACCGGATTATATAGTTTTGTTTTCACTTCTAGTTTATTTAGTTCAATTAAAAACAACAGTTAAAACTGTGGTTCAGAAAAACTTCTAAGATTTTTCTCAGTGATCAGACGCTAAGGCCAGATATCCTCATGCAGGTGACAGCCCTGTGCCATGGGCCACTTTTCTCAGGGTCTTAACACACACTGTCTTTGTCAGGTAGACTATCTCAGTACAGCATTCTTGTTATAAATTAGTTTAATTAAGGATGTAACACCTGAGAACACAACTGTAAGAAAGCTTTTAAACTGTAACAGCAACGAGGAATCTGAAATCTAAGTGTCTTGTAGAATATTAATTGCAAATTTCTTTTGGATGTTTTTTATGAATATGCCTTATCCTTTCCTTTTTAGAATTGCTACAGGTTTTCTTAAATGCAGTTATATTAAGGAGCTGCTGCCTAAGAGGGCGTTTGTTTAATGAACTCATTTTAATGAGTACACACTGGGAGGTGTTTTATAGCACCATTTACAATGTGAGCAAGAACACACAGATTTGAGTGATACAAACAATCCCAATACAGTAGGGAGAGGCTGGAAACAAGATGGCCTCCTGTGACAGGTATGTCCACTCATGTGATGCAGATGGGCCCTTTCCCAACTGCCCTGCAGTAATAATTTACCCATGTGGGTAGGCACCTTCCTCCTAGGTAGAATTTGACTAAGCTATTGATAGAATTGTTTTCATGTCCTTAACAGTGGAATACTAGGGTTTAGTATTTTCTGCAGGAAAAACTGGACTCTCTCTGGGACCAAATTCAATTTGCCCATTGTAATGTATTTTGAGTCTCTCATTTTCTTTGAAGCACTTCTACTAGTTATTAATGTGTATTTAATAATGCCTTTGTTTTCAGAGCCATGATTCTAATTTTACCTTTCTCATCGTCATTATTTCTGTCATGAAATCTCTCAATTCTTTTATTTTTATAACATGGAATTACACACACACACACACCCAAATAAATCATACTATTTGAGTTAATGTCTAACTAGACTAACTTGAGTAAATTTCTTCTTATGTATCCTTTATTTAAATCTATGAAAAGAATAGCCAAAACATCTGCATAAGTCGGTTTGCATCTCCAAAGTTCTGTATCATGAATAATATAAAATATGCATTCATTCATTCATTCATTCATTCATTCAACAGATAGTATATTTAAATTGCTCTCCGAGTACTATTCTGGATTCTAGGGAATACCGAATCATACCATTGCCCTTCTAAACTGAGTAACTAAGAAGAAAATGATTGCACTGTGTTTATACTAAGTACATTTTCAGTAAGTAGCTATACGAAATTTAATTTACAAATAATAGGCTAATCTTATTTATTCCAGTATTTCCAAAGTAGTCAAATATTATAAATGTTCTAATACAAGATAAATATAGATTTATGTTAGTGCAAATATCTATATATTTATATATATTATGAATGGTAATCTGGCTTATTCAACATATACAAATCTGCATATTCATGTATAATGTTATACAGCTATAAAGAAATGAGTCTGATAAATGCATGGGATATAAAATGGAAAGTCCTACTCTCTTATTTTGCCAGCCAACTTATTCTTAATTGCTTCATTGTAGTCCCCTGTCTTAGGCTTCATCATTGTCTCCGCTCCTCGGCGCAGTAACAATTCTTACAGTTTACAGAGAGCCTTGGCTGATGCACCACACATTGTAAGAGAATTTTAAGAGCTGCTACTAAATGCTCATGATCCTTCCACCTCAACAGAGGACTTAGACATAAGTGGCATGTTGCCTGTGAAGTTCCTGGTATCTGGAAAGAGATGTACCGTACAGTTCATTGTTTCTACTTGGTAGCTTCTGCAGGCATGAACTCTTGTCGGCAGCCACCCAGCATAGAACTTTCTATGGGGTGTATAAACTAGAGTTGTTTGCTTGTTTGCCTTCTGTAGTTTTACCTTTGCAAAGTTTAACTAGAACTAAAATACTTGACTTCATAGGACTGCCCAGAAAAGCCCTGCCCTGGCTGTTGCTGTTATTTTGATATAATGCTTAGAAACACAAGCTAACTAAAAAGCGAGGTCTTTGGTAACGAAATCTTCTAAGGTGTGGCCTCACAGGAGTTCCCTAGATGCAAAAGTTCCTCTTGACCCTAGGAGCCACAGGTGAGATAAGAGGGCCCAAGTGTAGAGCCACCCCTAAATGGGAATCAGTCAGGTATACCATATGGCTCCCAGCTCATGGCTTTAGAGGAAAAAAAGTTAGAGGATAGAAAGAATCCTTAGCCCAGTTGTTACCAGTCTGTAGTCCCTGATAGATCTCAGAGACCTGGGATTTTTTTTTTTTTTTTACTCAGCATCATCCTTTATTCCACATATTCTCCACTCCAGCCAAGCAAACGTTCCAATGATATCTCAAATAAATAGCATCATTCACACTCTGGTGCTCTGCACATGGTCCTCTGCATTCAAGAACTCCCCCACTAGCAAACCTGGTAATTCATTAGACATTATCCAAACAGAGCATCTCTGAGAAGCCATGCCTAGTTCTCCCATACAGCAAAGGACCTGGGATTTTAACAAACACCATGGAGGCTGGAGCCATGTCTCTGTAGTTAAGAGCACTGGCTATGCTTCCTGAGGATAATAGTGTTCTATCCTCAGCATCTACAGGATGGTTCACAGCTGTCCCTAGCTCCGTCTGCAGGGGATCCAGTGCCTTCTTACTCTGTGGGCACCAGATGCTCATAAAGTACACACAGATATGCACATGGGCAAAACATTCATACATGTAATAAAATAAATGAATCAATAAATTTAAGGGGCATGGCAGAAATGCTCATTCCACCCAGTATAAAGTCTTGGATCCTACCTGAGCAACAGGGTATTGCCTATTTTGTGTGGCTCTGAGTAAATGTAATGAAAAACATGTACTTTTCACACAAGGCCTGTTCCACACAAGGAGATGTACAGGACAAGGTTAATTGAGAGTTCCTTAGTGACAAAAGTTGAAAATGCCAGCACAGGATAAAAATAGAGATTCAGCTACGCCACCGTAAAGACAGACAGACAGACAAATTCTCTACAATGTGTTTCTGTTTTATTTTGCAAATGTCATCTCAGTAGCCTGCCTAAGTAATGGGTTCTTGTGGCTTTATGAGAGACTTGTGTAAATGCCCTAGCACTGGTTCCTGACAAGCTTTTCCAAATTGCTCTTTGTTGTTGAAAAGTACTATGATTTCATTATGCTTTGTGACTGATAGGGAGAATGGTACACTGGCAAAATAAAGTAACAGATTGGAGATATCACCATTTGTCTACAATTACTCAAGAGTAAACTTGGAATGCTAAATTCACTTTTAAGACCTTAGATCCCAAAAGGTTGCTAAAACTTTAAAGGAAAATCAGAGAGGAAAGCATTTATGAATTTGATTAAAGGTTTTCACAGAACTGCAAAGAAAGAGACACTATGGACTTTCAGGGTCAAATGTAGGAATTTTGAAATAAAGCCAGCTAACTGTCCAAATTCTGCTGCTATATTGTGAGAGTTCCGTAGGAATCCGCTGACAGTGGCAGAACATTGACCCTTCAGTGGTGAGAAACTTAGGTTCACTGATGCAGGCTGGACAGTGCATAGCCTCAAACTTGAGGGTCCCAAAATAGAAGTATGGCATGGGTTAAGTGTGGGGAATGTTCTCTTGAGAACACCAGAGTTGTTTCTCATCTACCAGGAAGTAGAGATTGGAAGAGCCTGATATCAGAATCAAAAGAAAACTTAGAACCACACTGCCCAGCTAGGTCTGCTTAGTGCAGAAGAGGCCGGAGGTCAGGGTGAATGGCCCCCACTCCAGTGGATAGGGTACACACTTGAAGCCCAAGCTGCACATCTGTTACAAATGTGAGGGGGCTAGGCCCAGCCCCTGCATGCTCTTTGGTTGATGGTTTAGTCTCTGTGAGCCCCATGGGCCCAGATTAGTTGACTGTAGGTCTTCTTGTGGTCTTCTTACCCCTCTAGATCACTATGCCCCACTCTTCTACAAGACTCTCGAAGCTCCACCAATGCCTGTCAGTGAGTCTCTCTGTGTTTCCATCCACCACTGAATGAAACCCTCTTAGGAGACAGCCGTACTAGGAAACCCGTGTGCAGGCATAGCAGAGTATCAGTAATAGTGCCAGCACTTGGCTTTGTGATGGGATTGAGCTCCTGTTGGCCCAGTCATGTGTGCCCATTTCCTCAGTCTCCTCCATCTTTGTCTTCGTACGCCCTGTAGATAGGACAGACTTTGAGCTGAAGGTTGTGTGGGTGGGTTTATGTACCCCTCCTTCCACTGGAAGCCCTGCCTGGCCACAGGAGGTAGCCACTTCAGTCTCTGTATTTCCCGCTGGCTGGTAGGAATCTCAGCTAGGCTCAACCCCATAGACTCCTCATAGCCTCTGCCATCCCAGACTCCAGCTAGTCCCAGAGATGCCCCCCACCAGTTTCCATTCTCACTCCCAGCCCTCTCTTACCCTCCCTTCTTCCCACACCTAATTGCCATCCCTATACTCCTCTTGACCCTGTCTCCCATCCAGTTCCCTCTCTCCATCCACCTATGATGACTGTTTTGTCTCCCTTCTGAAAGATTCACACATCCTCCGTTAGGCCCTCCTTATTACCCAGCTTCTCTGAGTCTGGAATGTAGCCTGGATATTCTGCCCTTTAGAGCTGATGTTCAATTCTGAGGGAATACAAACCATACATGTCTTTCTGGGCCTGGGTCACCTCACACAGGATGACATTCTCAAGTTCCATCCATTTTCCTACAAATTTCATGATATCTTTGTTTATTCACTTTACATCCTAATCATTTCCCCCACCACCTCATGCTTCCCTTTCTCCTCTGAGAGACTAGAAGCTCGCCTGCGTATCCCCCCACCTTGGCACATTAAGTCTCTGTAGAGCTAGGCACTTCTCCCAGGAGGCCAGACAAGGCAGCCCAGTTAAGGGAACAGATTCCACAGACAGGCAACAGCTTTAGTATCACCCCAACTCCAGTTATTCGGAATGCACATGAAGAGCAACCTGCACGTCTGCTACATGTGTGTGCTGGGGAGGGGGCAGGAGGCACTAGGCCCAGGTTGTATCTGCTCTTTGGTTGGTTCAGTCTCTGTGAGCCCAAGGTCAGGTTTTCACTCTGATGGTCTTCCTGTGGAGTTCCTATCTGGGCCCTCAGTCCTTCCCCCAACTCCTCCATAAGAGTCCCCAAGCTCCATCCAATGTTTGCCTGTGGATCTCTGCACCTATCTGAGTCAGCTACTGGGTAGAGCCTATCAGACGACAGTCATGCTAGGCTCCTGTAGCTCTACAAACATAATAGAATATCGGCAGTAGTGTCAGGGTTGGTTGGTGCTTGCCCACAGATCAGGTCTCTAGCTGGACTGCTTATCGCTTGGTTATTCTCTGATCCATTCCCTGCCCCTGCATTTCTTGGAGTCAGGATAAATTTTGAGGCAAAAGTTTAGTGGATGGGTTAGCGTCCCTATCACCTCACTGATGTTCCTTCCTGGCTACAGGAGGTGGCCTCTTCAGGTTCCAGCTGAGACTGCTGTAAGTCTCAGCTAAGGACACCCCAATTAATTCTTGGGAGCCTCTCTTATCCCCACCTCTACCAGCTGCAGATCTCCATTCATTCTTATGGCCATTTGGCCAGCTTCTTGTGTCTCTTCCCCACACCTGATCCTAACCTCTCCCCATGCTATTCTTTTCCCACCCATTTTCCTCCCTTAGTCTACCTCCTTCTGAGTGAGATTCAAGCATCCTCGCTTGGACCTTTGTTCTTGTTTAGCTTCTTTGGTCTGTGGAGTGTAGCATGGGCATCCTATATTTCATGGCTAATATCTACTTATAAGTAAGTACATACCATGCATGTCCTTTGGGGTCTGGGTTACTCAGGAAGATATTGTCAAGTTCTATCCATTTGCCTACAGAGTTCATACTGTCTTTGTTTTTAATAACTGAATAATATTCCATTGTGTAGATGTACCCACAGTTTCTTTATCCATTCTTCATTTAAGGGATATCTACGTTGTTTTCCAGTTTTTGGCTATTATGAATAAAGCTGTTGTGAACATAGTTAAGCAAGTGTCCCTGTGATATATACTGGACCTACATGCCTCAAACTCAAGTCATCCACATTCTTTTTTTTTTTTCTTTTTTTCTGAGCTGAGGACTGAACCCAGGGCCTTGCGCTTACTAGGCAAGCGCTCTACCACTGAGCTAAATCCAGAACCCAGTCATCCACATTCTTAAAAGAAATATTACTAAAGCTTAAACCATATATCAAGCCCCACACATTAATAGTGGGAGACTTCAGTACACCACTCTCACCAATCGACAGGTCATCTAGACAGAAATTAAGCAGAGATAATGATATTAACTGATGTTATGAATCAAATGGGCCTAACGGATATCTACAAAAAACACAAAATAATATACCTTATTCTCAGCACCTCAGAGAACCTTCTCCAAAACTGACCATATAGTTGGTCACAAAGCAAGCCTCAACAGATACAAGAAGATTGAAAATAATGCCTTGAATCTTATCAGACCACCATGAGTTAAAGCCGGATTCAACAACAGAAATCCTACACACTGATGGAAACTGAACAACTCTATTCAATGATCATTGGATCAGGGAAGAAATAAAGAAAGAAATGAAAAACTTGCTAGAATTCAAGGGAAATAAAAGTTCTACATACACAAACCTACTGGACACAATGAAAGCAGTGCTAAGAGGAACATTCATAACACTAAGTGCCTTCATAAAAAAATTAGAGAGGTCTCATACTAGCAACCTAACAGCACACCTGAGAGCTCTAGAGGAAAAAAAATCAAAAAAAAGCAAACACACTCAAGAGGAGTAGATGGCAGAAAATGATCAAACTCAGGCCTAAAATCAATCAGTTAGAAACAAAGAGAACAATGTAAAAAAAAATTAACAAAACTAAGAGCTGGTTCAGAGAAATCAACAAGATAGACAAACCCTTAACCAAACTAACTAAAAGGCAGAGAAACAGTACCCAAATTAACAAAATCAGAAGTGAAAAAGGAGATATAACAACATACACTGAGGAAATTAAAAGAATTTCCTGGTTTTGATAACATGAAAATCAGAGAGGGGGGGGGGGGGAGAATGAATGAATGAATGAATGAATGAATGAATGAATGAATATGAGAATGAGAACGAATCCGGTTTGAATTACCCAACAGGTAACTGAGTTTACAAGTAGTCAGATTCAAAGCCACGAGTCTGGATTATGAAATCAGTGAAGGGCTTTCTACTGTCTTCTGGCATGACAGGCCCCCTTCCTGCCAGCAGAACCTGCCCAGATCCTAGGAGTTCCTTCTGAGGACTCTTCAGGCTTATCCTGCTGCAGAGTGCAGGGCAGTGTGCTGAGCTTCAGTGGAGTCAGGACAGCTACGCAGGTTCCAGCTGTGCAGGACAGCACCAGAGGTTGGGACCATGAGGTCATACCGACATCTCCACATGTGCTCACACCATGGGCTGATTCTGCTACAGCATATGTACTCAGTTCTGCCCCAGACATGAGAGCATACAAAACACTGTAGGCAAAGTAAGAAGTTTTCTAAAAACTCAAATATGAGGCTGCTATCTTACGGTTCCCAAAGAAGACTATGGATATTGAAGAAATATCCTAAGAGGAATAGCTTTATGTCACTGACGTAAAAATGAGAAAACAACTCCAAATATCAGCTTATCCACCATCATCACACTCTGCTGCACTAGACACATGTAGAGGAATTCTGAGAGCAGCCGGCTTTACCCTGTGGTGTCATTGATGAGGAAGCTGGGTTGGTTCAGTGAGGCCTTCATAACCATGTCAGAAGCTACTGCAGCTCCACTGCCCATGCCAGGAAGGGATGTGCTCCAGCACAGGCGAGGGCTCTGAGAAGCAGATCCAGGCTGCAGATTCCTTAGACAGTGTAATGAGACTAATCACAGCCCTCATCCAGCCAAAGAAACCCCATGACTGCTACACTGGGGCCCTGGCAATCAGTCTGCAGAAGTACTCGTGTCTGCCCTCCCTGTTCCCATGCTGCTGCCTGTTCTCTCTTGTCCCACGGGACTGTTCTCTTTCATCGAAGGAGACTTAGAATGAAGAGGTAGATTAATCTTTCTGTTGACTGAGGTCTCTTGTATTTATATAAATTTAAAGGAGCATTCATGCTTAGGAGAAGAATAATTTTGCCACCACTTTAGGCCCACAGTTTCTATGTCACTGTTCTACATCAGGGATAGGAGGTGCAGAGTGACAGGTAATCAGGACATAACCATCATAACTACAGTTCCACATGATTCACCACCCTGCTCTGTCCTCCATGGGCACTGCACACATTTAGTATGTAGATGGATGTGCATGTAGAACACCAATACATATAAAATAAAAGTGAAGCTTAAAAAACAAAAGGACTTATAAGTAATAGTGTTTGTTTTTACTCTTATTTACCTACCAACCTACAAACCTATATCTGATAACATATAAATAATAGAATACTGATGATTTATTTTCTGTTTCTGGTTGCCTTTTCAGCCAGAAGTCTTTTACGATTAAGAGCTAAAGTGATTATACCTAATAAATAATTTCAAATTACAAAATCATTGAATGACCTTGTCCAGCTAGATGCAAGTAAAAAGTAGACTTATCCATGACAGATAGGCTTATTACCCCCAATTTATACCTGAAACCGTAAGGTACTAAACCCTATTTACAGCTCTTTCTCGCAAACACACTGTGAAGTGCACAGAGTACAGCATTGGTGTGTCAGACAGAGGGGTAGTTCACATTCAGGGAAGAGCTGAGCACCATTTCAGCACGAAGCTCAGGATGGCATGGTACTTAAAACTTGTAACTTACTTCTGGAAATTTCCCATTTAATGTTTCAGGACTGTATTTGACAATGGAAAGCAAAACCTCAGACTAATGCTTACTATATAACCTAGAAAGCACCTGTCACTTCATTGAGGTTTAGCTCCTCCTGTCTTTCTAATTCATTGCCAGGATCTGACTTAGGAACTATATCTGTAAGCTGTCATATAAGTAGGTACATAAACTCTTGCCTGCATAGAAGGTAACCATAACCACAGCTCCTCAAAAAAGTCCTCACAAGTACCACTGAATCGCTTGCTCAGGAGTCTGCCATAAAGTGTCTTAAGTCATTTCTGAGTCACAGTTGTCCAAATGTAAAACCTTCCTAGATCGTTAGCCAAAATTAAGTACCAGTGCAGAAAATAAAAGTCAACATCTCAGCAAATCCCATTGCTAACTCAAATAGGTTTCTTATTCAGATAGTTTCTTATGTGGGTCAGCAGAGGAATGGAAGACCTGGAGTAAAGGAAGCAGCTAGACCTAAGGACAGCCGCACTCTGTAGGAGCTTCTGTTAGCCAGCCTCGTACATTATAGATGAGGGACCTGACACTCAGGAAGGTCAGCTGACAGTGTGCTAAATATAGCCATCAGGCGTTGGTGGAGAAAGGACAACAAATCATGTCATGTCCTGACCGTCTTCCTATAAAATTATGCCTAACACAGTATTTTAAAGAATCAGAAGTTCAGAGTCCAAATTGCCAGTATTCTTGGGTTTTTCCCCTCCTGCATAGGAGGTTGTTGGTGTTTTGTTTCTTCATTTTTATTTCTGAGAAAACCCTAAAGTGATAATAATCATCTTTCTGGCCATTAATCTAAAATGATCATGAAGCAGACGAGTTTAAAACAAATGAAAGAGGAAACTGAAAGCAACCCATAATGTTCAAGTCTATTTGTAACTAGACATGTTTTCTAGGGCAGTGGTTCCCAATTTCATCTGTAAGGTAAGACTTTGGGACTCTTGGAAAGGTTTGAATTTACATATGCCAAAGCCGTACCCATGGGTAGAATAAATAAGAATCTTTCTTGGTGGGAGCCTAGCATCCATATTTTTAAAGCTTCCCAACAGGTCTGGTGTTAGGTAAGTTTCAGAACTGCTAGTTCAAGAAGTAGACAGCATCAGATCCCAGGACTGGGCACTGATGAACAAACACAGAGTTGACTTTTTCTGTAACTGGGGTTTGAAGGCAGAAGCCCTGGCCCTGGCAAGCCCAATGATCTATGCTGAGCCAACCGTAGCAGTTAAAGAAAGGAATGGTATTAATGGTAAGAAGCAGACAATGGAGACTTAATCAGAATTCACTGGGAAGAGAAACTGGAAAAGGCTCCAGTGACCCCAGCCTCATCTTCACATACTGCCATTGGCTTTGAGTTTAAATAGAGAGCTGTGGCAGAGGGTTAGAGAAATACAGAATTAGACTGTCTCGGCCCCTCTCAGCTCTGGCTCTGTACAGTGGTCCAACTGGTCCTTATTACTTGAAGGGACAAGTTGTTCTCAGATGATTACTCATGCTTACGGTGCAGCTCTGCCATGGTGAGTAATTGTCTCATAGGGATTGTCCTGTGACAGCCTGCTGTTCCTGAGTCCATGCGGACTGCCTGCAGGGCACGTACACTCACAGGAAGAAGACTCAGTTACTCTTACCTTGTGACTTTAGCTTTGAAGAAGAATGAGGTCAGTTGGATGCTGTAGTTTTTAAATCTATGTACCCTGACAGGTTAACAGGTATATTAGTTACCTCCTTGTTGTGACCAAATTCTTAACAAAAGCAATTTGAGGGAGGACAGGTTTATTTGGGCTCACAGTTCAAGAATACAGTCCACTGTGGCAGCAAGAGTATGAGGCAGCTGGTCACTCTGCATCCACATCCAGAACAGGGAGAGGAGAGTGCTGGTGCTCAATTCACTGTCTCCTGAGTGCAGAATTTCACTCTGTGCGTGGTACCTTCAGCACTTAGTGTGGACCTTCCCACCACAAACCCGGCTGAGCAGACTTTCCTAGTTGTTTGGTTTCTCGGTGACTTTAGGTCCTGTCAGTTTGACAAGGGTGACTACTATAGCATGCACAGATTCATGTAAAGGTAAGCAGATGCTCACAAAGGAGATGTAAACACAGAGACGCTATGACTTCATCCCACTTTTAGTGAGTGTCACTAGTACTCTATTCCTGGGTCTCTCTCATAGAAAACATGAGGCAAGTCTGAAATACATAAAGGTGTACCTTTTGTGATTGCTGAATTCTGTACATCTTCGTCTGACAACTAATAAGAAGCAAAATCTGCTCTGGCACAAAAGACTCCTTCTGCTGACTTTCCCCCCAGATGCTTAACAAGAACTTAAGGTAACCCAACACCTAGAAAAGGAAGTAAATAGGTATACAAGGGAGACTTGTGCTTCCTAGGAACTTTTTTCTGTGTAGGTATTTTCTCCTTCCATTGGTATTTTGAATCTGCTGGAAAAATCTTTGAATGGGACTACATGGAGTTAATATATCCAAGACTATATGGAAATTAATGGAACTGGTGCTATTTCAAGCAGTTTTTCTTTGTTTTATTCCTGGCCAGAATAAACTAATCCTAAGGCATGAAGAACAATTTTCTACCTACAGTGAGTTAATCAGGAGTACTTAGCAACCCATTTCTACTGTATAGAAGCCATAAGAATGTAAGAGTTCTGTCTGCTTCATCATTCATGAATTTGAAATTACTTGCTAGGAAAGCAAATTATATATTATTCTGTTTTCCATGATAGCTACAGCTTAAGAGACTTTTGCTGAGGAAAAAAATGTATCAATCACATGAATGCTGGCGTAAACTAGTACTGCACGATAAGGCATGCTGTGTACACACTCACCTCTCTACAGTTTAGAAGAGTTTATAAGAACGTCATCTGCTCTGAACAGGTGTAAGATTTCTTCTTGAGTAAGTTTTTGCGCTCTGGTCTTATTTTCTTATAGATCAGGAAGGTTTTTTTGTTTGTTTTGTTTTATTTTACAATATGTGGTTATTGTGAGTCCTTGTAGTCCAATAGACATCCTTACTGCAGTCTGTTAGTACATTTGTGTGCTACATATAAGACTGAGACTTGTCATTTGTTTACATTAATAGCTGTGCTTATCAGCCCAGTATCAAAGAGTGAGCTTCAGTCAGTTGACCAAATATAAAGCAGATCATGGCTAAGGATATCCATGTAGAAAAGGAAGCAAATTAGAGATAATACATACCCACGAGGAAAGCAATCTCAAGGACTAAACACCAGCCAGGTGGGGTGTTAGGAATGCTAGACCTCCACAGAAAATGACACTCAGAAAGGGGTAAGTGGGGTGGAAAGGAAAAACCAAGCTTCCCTCAAAGCAAAAGATGCATACATTTTATTTTTCTCATCACAGTCAAATGACTAACTCGAGGTAGAAATCCTGTCAACTGAGCCTGTAAATACGCTTATCCACATATTCTTCTGCTCACTTTAGTATCTGATTGAGGCTGCACAGTAGATTGGGAATGGCAGCTTTTCGGGTGTATTTGTGAAGATTTAAATTCTTTCTGCTTTCTCATCAGTGCCTATGCCTCTTAAGTCAGAGGAGTTAAATCTCCCCAACCCTTAGTTTTGGGAAAAAACATCTGATGTCAGTAGCTTACACAGAAGTAAAATCACATGGTCACAATCAGCATCTCAGCTCACTAGTAAAATTGTCTGGACTGTGAGCCCACTTACTACTCTTGCTGCTTGGGAAGGAAGACCATGACAGAGTTCAAGAAGCTCTCACCTTTCTGGGAGTCTTTGGTGGCACCACTCACATGGCCCTGATGACTGGGAGGATTGCACTGATTTTAAGCACATGTCTGTGTTATTATTTCACATAGCTGGCTTTAGAGGGATAAACTCATTCTCAGGTGTGAGAGGGGGATGAGAGAACATGTTGGGTCCTCAGCTGGACTCCACTGAGAGGCAACTCTGTCAAAGGGAAGTCCCGAGGGTCTTAACTCCAGAAATAGCAGCCTGTAGTCTCATACAATCATCTTCTTCCTCTCCTGGATGCACTCCTTGAATAGATGGCAATGCACCATTGAATGAGGAAAGCTGGGATGGAACTTACCAGTGCCCTAGAATTGTACATTACCCTGGGCATGCTCACAGTAGTGTGCAAGCACTGATATGTACATCCTATAGCAGAATATGCAAGAAAGTCAGATGACTGTTGGGTCTGAAAGGTTAAAAAGCCCTCTTCTGCATTCTTCGGCTTCCAGAACATTCCTGGCCACATACTGTGTTGCATCTATACACTGTACACCAGCACTCCCAAACTCTTAACCATGGAAGAGTAAGTGTCAAAGCATTTTGTTGCAGTCTACTGAACTAAATGCTCTAATTCACCAACTAGACCATACTCTTCTCTGCTAGCATTTCAGTACTTCCCATGCTGAGGTTCAAATACCTTGTGGAGAAAAAAGCATTGTCAGTGCCTCACACCATAGAGAGTAACCCATGAACCTTCAAGAGTAGCTTTTGGTCATAGACATTCTCTCGGTAAATAAATAAATCATGTAGATGGATGGACGGACTGCCTGACATGAAACCCCAAGTGTCCTTCATGAGCTGGTGAGGCAAGAGTGAGAGGCAGGAAGGTGGTCTCAAGTCTGACCTCTCCCACTGCAGAGGATGGACGGCTATTCTACAGGATAGAAGCACACAGTGAGACCTGAGCATATCCAGAGTTACAAGTTTTTATTCTAATCTTTTAGTGAGCGAAGTAAAATTGAAACTATAGAGTGCGTTATAGCTTACCACACTTTTATTTGTATCATGTATTTGTATCATGTTCTCAAAGTCAATGCATAGACTTTTCTGATGTGATATTTGCTTCAAACCTGGGTTTACTAACAAAGCTTAAAGGTGTCGAGAGATTTTATTATAAATTTTTGTAATTGGCAAAGCCTGTGTGGTCAAACCTAGACCTTATAATTCTGATTATGTGACCAAACATCCCAAGCCTCAACTAAATGCCCCATGTGTAGGCGCATAAGAAATTAGGAAAGTAGATTTCTTTTACAGGTAAGTGCTGTCCCTCTGTCCTTTCTACGTTTGCTTTTGCCATTTAAGTCTTAGTTACATGCTATGTATTTGAAAGCTTAATCTTTGAATATAATGTTTAGAAAGCTGAGCTTAAATTCAGAGCATGTCCTGTATTAGAGTAGAAGGTAGAAATCAAAATGAGACAGTTAAATGAAATTCAGACTCATAAAGAATTTGCAGCAGTAGAAAGAAGATCTTCATTTGGAAAGTTTCAACCAAAACTAGTACTACAGAAAGAGGAGAGACGGTAAATACAGCTTCTAGCACAGAAACACATGTCCTGCTCATGCATTTAGTAGATTTGCATTTTAACCATGGGCTACAGGAAATTGTCCATGAAGCATTTTTTTTCTCAATTTGTTGTCCCCTTTTATTAGAATTTATTTTGGCCAGGTGTATGTGAGAGGGGGTAGGGAAGAAGAGAAGACACACAGCAAAAGAATATGAATCATTGTGTATCAAAAAATTTAGAAAGAAAATTTTCTTTGGTTAATTGCTTTTATTCAGTTAGTAGGAATCCCAAAATGTATAAAGGCAGTTAAATAAATAAATGGTAAGATAATGTTGACTAAGGTATGGAATTAACTTGTCTATTGTAAATTAATCAAATCATGTACTTTTTTAATGAGAAGTTACAATTTGCAGTAAGGTACATATATTAGATATTAATTAACATGGCATAAATTTTAGGATTCAAAAACTAAAATATGAAAGGACCATTGGAATATAGAATTTGGTGTGGTTTTCCATTGTGTTGATAAAATATTTGTATCCTGTCAGGTTCAAGATAAAATACAATTGGCTTAAATTTTGCAATTTAGTTTTGAGACAGGTTTTAACAATTTGCTTGTAAATTATAGCAATTCTGTGGTGAGTTCAGATTGTCCCAATTCTGAAAGGAAGCTATAAATTACTAGATAAACATCAATAATAATAAGACATTGAAATTATTTAAAGTAGATGAAGGAAACTTTGTGTTGGGTGCAAAATACTAACCAGTGAGTGATGACGGACTGAGAGTGCAGAGTCAGGTTAGAAAGACTGTTGGATTTTATTTGAGTAAATCTAGTAAGTCTGGGGCTGGAGAGATGACACAGTGGTTAAGAGCACTTGCTGCTCTTGCAGAAAACCCAGGTTTGGTTCCTAATACCCACATTGCAACTCACAATTATCTATAGCTCCAGTTCCAGGGAATCGATGCCCTCTTTTGTCTGTGAGGTCACCAGGCATGGGTGTTGTATGCATACATAAATACAGGCACGTACTCACTGATACACAGAGAAGTAAATAAACCAGTTTATAAAAGTGCCGTGGGTTTGCATTATCACTATATGTCAGAGAAGCCCAGCATGCTGAGCACACACACCTTTCATTCCAGCACTTGGGAGGCTGCTCTATAGAGTGATTTCCAGCAGTCGAAACTACACAGAGAAACTTAGAAAGAAAG
Organism: Rattus norvegicus; assembly: GCF_021556685.1. Taxonomy (NCBI): domain Eukaryota; kingdom Metazoa; phylum Chordata; class Mammalia; order Rodentia; family Muridae; genus Rattus; species Rattus norvegicus. Next base: position 78,461,537 of record NC_141550.1, read on the forward strand.
AAAGAAAGAAAGAAAGGAAGGAAGGAAGGAAGGAAGGAAGGAAGGAAGGAAGGAAGAAAGAAAGAAAGAGGAAACAGATTATCCATCTTAAATAGCACTATTTCTAAAAAGGTTTTATTTATTTGTGGCCTAAGCTTCCTATTTTAAAACTATTCATTTTTCTTCTAATTTTAGGAATAAATAAAGCAAAGTGGAAGCTTGTGTTTTTATTTAGTATGAAAACAGAATCTAATCACAGCTAATGAGTATAATAAATGCTAGTCTGTAGCTCTCTTGTTTGGTATGTGTTTTATACGCAGAAGGTAGCATGGGCTGAATAACTAGGATGCCAAGTTACAGATAGGGTTGGAAATGTTATTTGACAGCCAATTAGAGTAATCTGTCAGAAATGATGGCTTAATCACCATAACAGACTCCAAATTCCCTCATAGAATTCTACCCAGAGTAATCTAATTTTCTTGCCATATTTTATTTTATATTTTGCCAGGACTAAATAGTCATATTGCTGGTTTATCCCCTTCACTGCACTGCATTATTCCAGAAGAAATATAAATAGGTCACGTCATTGTGACTTGAAAAGGCAGAGTTGGAGCCTACTAAGCCAAAAGCAGATACAGAACCCTGAGTTCTCTGTTTTCTCTCACTGTATTATTATTATTGTGTATCAAAAGGCTGGGAGTTGAACACTGCTTCCCAAGGACCAGGAAAGGCCATTCTTTAGAGCATTCTTTTAGCTTCCAAATGGACCCTTACAAAACTCCTCAGGGCAAGTTCTATATAAAAATGATCATAATAACTTTATTGGACACTTTACATAGTTCAATGACTCTGAGAAAGAAATAATTTTTTTCACTGAGTTTTTCTCCAGTTGTGATTTACCATGGGAAGAAAATTATATGTCATAGTTCTTGCTGCTATCCCATTCCAATGTCCTATTTTTCCTGGCTTAGAACACATATATAAAAGTATGCAGCAAACAGTGACTGAGCAGTCTCCATGTGCCCACTGTGCAACTCGGTCATAATACTCCAAAAGAAAAATGCTGAATGGCCATGTGGCCAAGTGTGGGTGAGTCTGCATGCTGCTTCACCCATGGAACTGTGTCTTCAGAAGGGAGGGTTGGAATAGCTGTGACAACAAATAACCTTTAATGTTTATTTCAGTGAGCCTCTAATGTGTGCCAGCTTAACTGCTCTATGAACAGCTACTGTGATCACTACATCAGCTACGTCTGATGGTGACTTTCTAAAGCCTAGTTCAGGTTTACAAAGGCATTTTTCAAATCCTGTGTGAGAGGTGATCATCACCTCATCAGTTGTTGATGGACAGGATTAAACAAGTTGCACATGGTTCTCATCTGTGTAAGAACTCATCCAAGCTGTGTTCTCACCGTCCCCTGGCTTCCCTTAGTGATAGGTGAGAACTCATGTTCTTCCTTGTAGAAGTCACCACTGGACTGAGCACAGAGGTTAGGAGAGATCAGTCTAGGCTCCTCTACAATGGGCTTTCCAAACAGTGGTCAGTGATTGCTAGTGCTGTGGCCCAGCCTTGTACCTGTCACTGAGGCATAATGCTTGGATTCTGTAGAGGCAGTGATGGCTGTTGCCAGAGCTAGTGCAGTGTTCTTTTACCCTCACATCTTCAATAATGGCTTTGTTCTAAAGTCCTATACTCATTTTCATTTTCCTCCCCCACAGCTGGCTTCTTCTGTGATGAACCTAAAACACTCTTGGGGGTGGACCATATCTGTTCCAATCAGGGGATTGACATTCTGGGCACCAGGAGAGGATAGATCAGTTCTAGGCTTCTGTGTGTATATGAAGGGAGAGGAAGATGAGCCCTTGTATTTACCCACTAAGAGGAGGGGTCAAAGTGGGGAGGTTTCATGCAGGAATCCTGTGTGCTGCAGCACCCGTCAGGGGGAATCCAAAAGTCAGCATCACCCAGAGCAGGCTGTACTTTGTGGATGGTGCAGTCGTGCCTTTAGGGTAGAGAGGGTGGGGATGTATAAGTGTATAAATGTGTTCTCACTGGAAGTTCAGCAGCTCCACATGAGCAAGGGTTGGTGTGTTGGAGTACGGTCTAGTGCTCTGGGTTGTTCTGCTGTGACTGTATATGTGACACCAAAAGTTGGTGTAAATGAAATTAAGTAGCCCTCACATAAAGACCACACTTAGAACTACCTAAACCCCAGTGAAGAAAGGGGAGAGAGCTATTAAAATTTCCCTTTTGATTATGTTTCATTTGATTCAAAACAGGTAAGGCTAAATAGAGACTGAGAAACTAGCCAGCAACTTGATGTGTAACTGTAGGCCAAGTGTTGTTATTCATGATGAATGAAAAGGAGATTCCTACCAGTCAAAAAAATCTGCACTAATACAAGTCCAGAAAACTTTCTTCATAGAAATACTAACCTAAAGTGTGTTGGATGTTAAGTCAGCTGCACTCCTGTGAGCAGTGTCTGTGTAAGGGTGTCAGGTCCCCTGCACTCCTGTGAGCAGTGTCTGTGTAAGGGTGTCAGGTCCCCTGCACTCCTGTGAGTAGTGTCTGTGTAAAGCTGGCATCTGTCATTTTTCTCATGAAAACACGCTCTCCACAGAGAGTAGGAGTATGTGGGGTTTTGGGGTTGCTACCAGGACAGCGGAGTTAAATGCAGTGTGGACTTACTACATCACAGCTCAGAAAAACTACTCTCTACATGCCAGAGGCTGTGCTTATAAACCTTTCCACATTCATCAAAAATTCAGTGAAAGTATAGACAGATCACTGAATGAATATTTTTCACAGACTTGGCCAGTTCTATAGGATTGTGAAGACAAACACCCCCCCCCCAATAAAAACAATCTTAACAATCCTGTGCACTCACCTGTCACCCAGAACTGTATGTGGTTCAGACTGTGGAATTCCCTTACAACTGCTGAGACATTAGACACGGAAATGGAGACTCCCAAGTGCTCTGAGCCTTTTCTGCTCCGTTACCATTAGTTGGAACTTCCAGGGACAGCGCACTACATGGAAGTCTGTCCTTGGGCCACTCTAGCCTAGGCAGCAGACAGGGTTCCCCGGTCATGTTGGAAGGTGGGAGGAAGCAGCTGTGCTGACACCACGGGTGCTAAGGACATGACTTCTAGATGCCAGTCCTGGTGAGAGGACAGTTTCAGTTCATGGTTGAATGGTTAAATCTCGCTTCTTTGAGCCGTGGTCATGAACACAGCCCTCCTCTCCTGGTCTCCTATGCTTCGGTGCTTTCTTTACAGTCAGTGCTCTGCCTTCTTTAGGAGCTCCTGCTGCCTGGTCCAAGTCTACAACAGCCATTCTAGAAGAACATGCTTCGGTGAGAATGTCACAGCACCATCTCTACCAATAGTGCCTCCTGGTCTCACTCGCTTTGTGCCTTTGAATATGTGTTCTCTTCTTTGAGATGTCATCCCCTCCAGCTTCGTAGAGTACTAGGAAACAATGCACTGGCCTCACACTTGCTGCTTAAGTGCTCTACCACTAACCTGGACGGAGTTACTCAGGTTGGGTCTGTAACCAGTCTGTAGCCCAGGCAGACTTTAAACTCACAGTCCTTGTACCACAGGCTCAGCAAGAACGTATTCAAGAAGCAACATCTTTTGACACCATATTCAGTTCATCCTTCCTTAGTCTGTATTGGGCATTTCTGAGTTCCTGTATTCTCTTAGCTCAGCACACACCGTACTGCAGGAAACTGTTGATGGATCTGTCTCAGTGTCCTCTACATGGTCCGTGATGACACACTCTTTCATTCCCTTCACCTAACAGCATGGATGAAAATGGGCCATTCTTAGTACAGTACTAATTGAATACCTTTCTCAAACATTGCACTGCTTTACACACATTATCCAAATTATCTTCAGAACACGTGAAGTTCCTGCAGTGGACCACACACTCAGGAGTTCATCACAGCTTATCAACCCAGGTTTCTGTGAACTAGATTTTTCCCTTGGGCTCAATAAGGAAAAAAAAACAGAGTTCAAGCCTGTAGTGGCAGCAGCTGCTTTGCTATGGCTGCCATTGCTTCTAGATGTTCTTAGGTCAGATACTGAGCAGCTACAGGAAGATGCAGAATGAAGAATTACTGAAATACTAGTCATAAGCCACAGAGACCCAAGTGTCGTGGGAGTTTAGAGGAGAAGAGAATGTTGTCACCTAAGGGTGTGGTGGGGCACCTCTGTGTAAGCGCTGGCCAGCTCTAGTGAGCGAAGCCTGGAGTTCTTAATTAAAAGCCCATATGTCCAAGTCCCATGTTAGACATTTTGTGGAGAGGCATTGTGGTCTGGAAGAGTCATCACTGGATTAAAAATGGGGAGATTAGACTTCTGATCCCAGCTCTGTCATTAACCAGCTGTGTGTCTTTAGTGAAGACTCTTGTTCCCTTCATAACTACAACTGAGAGCAGCTTTAGAGTAGAAAAATGCTGCCCTGTAGCTCCCAGATCTCTCCTCTAGTGTGCTGTGTACATCACAGATAAGGCTCGATGGCCTGATGCTCACAGTACCTGCTCCGCTCCCTTTTATAAAGCGTGTGTATCGTCAGCACGGTGGACAGTAGGCTTCCTGAGGACAGGAGCTACATTCATTCCATCTTTACATCCCCCTCCAACATGGATATACATACAACATGGATGTACTTACCTCCATCTCTTGTGTCTTTAAACCGTGACTCTCATATGACTATAACTATCGTCGTTATCTTGAAAGGGAACGGTGTCATTTCCATTGTTTGCATCTATCAAGATGTGTGTATTTGTCCCTTTGCAACTCCAAGAAGCATTGGTCTTCATTTGTCACATGCATTACTGTCTTGACCGTCACTAACTTCTGTTTCCTATAAGTTGGCACCACTACCCACAGATACTGCCTTGAATAAACCTCCCTAGATAAAGATTTCTTTTACTGTATATGTATGAATGTTTTACCTGCATGTATGCATATGTACCATGTGTATGTAGTACCCCCAAAGGACAGAAGAGTTCTCCTAAACTAGAGTTACAGCAGTTGTGAGCCACCATGAAGATGCTGTGAGCTGAATCCAGGTCTTCTACAAGAACAACCAGTGCTCTTAGCCACTGAGACATCTCTTCAGCCCAACTTTCTTATTCTTGGAACTCCCCTGTCATGGCTCTCTGCCCTTCTGCCAGCTCCTTGTCTGTCCTCTTCAGATACTGTCTTCCTGACAGATGCCCTCACAGGTCCTGTCCTTGCTCCAGGCCCTCGTCAGTCCATCAGTTCCTATGGCTTCCACCACTGCCTCCCATACTGGATCTTTTTTCAAGCTTGAGTCTGCAGTTGCAACGTTTTACTAGCCATAGTCACATGAAATGTAGTGTGTTTAGGCTAGCATCCATTCCTCGGACATGATTTCCTCTCATTTTCCCTAATTGAGCAGTGATCTAGATGGCTGCCTGGCTCTGGAGTTCTTCTCCCTCATCCCCAAAGAGCCAGTTAGCACTGAATTCTATACTTCATAGTGTTACTAGGCAACTTACTAGCTGCCATCCCAACTCTTGTGTCTGTTATGTAATCCATTCTCAATGGTATCACCAAAACTGACTTTTTTTTCCCTAAACTCAAAATTGTGCCTGGTTGCCTTTACTGCTTAAATCGTGTATCCCCACAATACTCTTGACAAACCATCAGTTCTTAGCTTATAGTATATTCTGCCTATGGCTTCCAGTGCCTACAGGTTCCCCCCTACCGCGCCTTCCATCCAGATCTGCCCCCTTTCTATCTATCCTTGGGGGTTGGGGAAACAGGCATTAAGAGATAATCCTAAAATAAGACAGAAAACAAATTGAAATGGGACAAGAAAAAGAATCAGAAGAAAGCCAAAGAAAACACACAAAAAACACATACAGAATCAGAGAGACACACTGAATACCATAAAAACACAAAAACTGAAGCCATTACACACACACACACACACACACACACACACAAATGACCTATAAGGCTGAAAAAAAATTCACTGACAAAACACTATGAGACAGAGAACTTGCAAAGGTGCCATTGACTTTTGTGTTGGCCACCTACTGCTGGTCATGGGTCCTGCCTTAAAGTTTGGTTTGTATCCCAGAGATATTGTTTAAGGGGGAAAAAACAAACAAACAAACAGAACAAAGCAAAGCCCACTAGCAATAAAATGGCTCCTCATGGCTCCCAATGACACTCTGTACTCAGATCAGTGCCTTGCTCAGCTGTCCGCAGGGAAGCCTCCTCCTGCAGCAGATGGAAACACACACAGGGTCCCACAGCAGGCAGTATGCAGAGAGCAAGAGACCTTGGAACACTCAGCCCTAGATGGGATGTGTCTCCCAAATAAGAGGGACAGAAAGTGTAACAGCTGAAGGGAGTGGAGGCACCAAGCAAACAAGGCCTCTAAGTCAACATGATAGATGTGCACATGAGTCACAGAGTCAGAGCAACATGCACAGGGCCTGCTGGGTCAGCACCGAGAGGAAAGAAGTAGGAGAATGACAAGCCTCCACTCCCGAGCCAGATGTTTTCTCCAATCAGAACCACTTGCAAATGAAGGTTTAGTGTCTCCCTTCCAGCAATGGGGAAACTAACTACTCTCTTTTATTACTCTTTTTTTATTTTACATACCAGTCACAGTTTTCCCTCCCTCCTTTCCTTCTAGTCCCTTCTCTCACCTACCCATTCCACACCCTCCACCCACCCCAACCCCACCCCGCCCACATTCACTCCTCCATTTCTCTTCAGAAATGGGCAAGCTACCCATGGATGTCAAGAAGCCCTGGCATATCAAGGTGCAGTAAGACTAGATGTTTGCTCTCCTATTAAGGCTGGACGAGATAACCCAGAAGGAGGAAAGGATTCCGAAGGCAGGCAACCAAGAGACAGTCTCTGCTCCCACTATTAGGAGTCCCACAAGAAGGCCAAGAAACACAACTGTAACATGTGTGAAAGGCCTAGGTCAGTCCCGTGCATGCTCCCTGGTTGGTGGTTCAGTCTCTGTGAGCCCCTATGGGCCCAGGTTGGTTGGTCCTGTCCCCTCTGGCTCCTACAACCCTTCCTCCCACCTTCCCTTCCACAGTATTCCCTAAACTCTGCTTAATGTTTGACTGTGGGATTCTGCATCCATTTCCATCCATTGCTGGGCGAAGCCTCTCTGATGACAATTGAGTCAGGCACCAATCTATGAGTACAGCAGAATATCATTAGGAATCATTTCATTGATATTTTATTTGTCTTTCTTTTCACCAGTCATGTTTGATTCTATCCTATGTCTCTGGAATATCCAACCTCTACTTCCTGGCCATCTGTGAGCAGTGTTAGGGATGGACTCTGTCCACGGCATGGGTCTCAAGCTCGACTAGTCATGGTTGGCCATTTCCTCATTACTGCACCATCTTTACCTCAGTGCATCTTAGGCAAGACATATTGTAGGTTGAAGGGTTTGTGACTGGGTTGGTGTCCCAGTCCCTCCCTTAGAAGCCTTGCCTGTTACAGAAGATGGCCTGTTCAAACTCTATGACCCCATTGCTAGCAGTCTTAGCTAAAGTCACCCTTGTCAATTCCATTGCCCTAGGTTTCTAGATCATCCCAGAAATGCCCCCAATAGCAGGTGTCTTTCCCAGTACTCATTCCCTTCATTCTCCCTCACCTGACCCCTCCTGTTCCCACCCCCCCATCCAGGCCCCTCGACCTCTCTGAAGGGCAGGTCGTGTGCTCATCAGTAGACACCAACAGGAAAGCTCAAGGAGTCTTTGGAGGTTCCTTGTTTCACGTTAGGTCAGGGCTTTTCTTTTTTCTTTTTTAATTTTATTTTTTAAATTTTAATTTATTTATATACTTTTCTTATCTTTGTACCCTATAGGTCCTTTGCATATATATATGCTTTTAGTTTAATATTTTTATAGGATTCCAGAATGTGCAAATGAGTCTCTGATTCCTATCCCTTCTCTTGGGCTCTTTTCCTTCTATTGCTTTTGTCTAATTCTAATGTGTTACATTTTGTCTTTATCTTATTATATTTTATTTATTTTATTATTGCTCCTTCGAAGCCTTTTTGTTTTTTAATGAGACGGAAAGGGAGTAGAGCCAGATGGCAGGAGAGGAACTGAAAGGAATAGAGGAATGGGAAACCTTAATCAGGGTATATTGTGTGAGAAACAAAACTTCTATTTTCAATAAAATTGGGGAAAGAGTTGTTTGCCTTGTATCCCCATTGAGATTCCATTGGAGAAAGCAAATTTCTCATTTGCAGATGGTCATCAATTGGAAATACCTTCTGGGTCAAGGATGGGAGCTGTGGTCCATCTCCCTCAGAACTTGGACCACATGTCGTGCAGACCAGAACAGGCCCTGTACAGGCTGCCACAGCCTCTGAGTTCCTGTGTTGGCTCTGCTGTGTGTAAAAGGCCCTGTCTCCTGGTGCCATTCATCCCCTCTGCCTCTTACAGTCTTCTTGCCTCCTGTTCTGATGGTCCCAGGAGGCTGAGAGGAGGGATTTGATGGTGCGTCCCATTTAAAACAATGTTTTAGGGTCTCTCACTCTCTGCAAATTGTAAGGCTGTGGTTCTTTTTCTTTGTTCCCTCCTACTGCAGGAAGAATCTTCTCTGATGATGGCTGGGCAAGGTACCAATCTATGAGTAGAGCAGACCATCATTGGGAGTCATTTTCTTGCTATGTTCTTTAGCAGAGCATAGTATTTTGGTTTTCCTATAGGTCCCTGGCCTATCTTGTCTCAGGTCCTTGGCCACCTGAGCTGTGTCATATACAGCTTCACTTTTACCGTTGTGTCTTTGCTGAGACATCCATAGGTTTGACAAACCATCTTCTCTCTTCTGCTAGCAAGTTTAAGAACTGGAACTAGATACTATGCTTGCTAGGAAATTGTCTCCTTCTGAACCGTGTGTTTCCTCTCCTCCAGCACTTGGCATGTCGCTCTGCTAAGTGTTTGCACCAGTGTTTGCCAGCCATAGAGCACCTCAGAGGAAAAACTTCTCTCGTGGCTTTTGCTAGCTAGATGGCATAGCCTGGAGCCTGGCACAAGAAGACCATGCTTGCTAAATGGGTAGGCAAATGGAAGCAAAGGATGACCTACTCAAAGGCACTGTTGATCCTCCTCAAATCATGTCCTCTCCCATTCTGTGGCCACGTCAGGACTTTTCACCGCTTTCTTCTGTGGTGTTTTTTAAGGACCATTTAGGACTCCTAAACATTATATCCACAAGTAGTGTCTGCTCTACACATTAAATACATGGATGTGTGGAATGGACGCTCATAGGCGCTGCATCTCCAGGCCCATGCTCTATGGAGAAAAGCATCCTGCCCATAAAGGTATACAGTTACTTAGGGTCTTTTATCCCTTGGCAGTTCTTTCTCATTGTCTTCTTCCTCTGGTATTCTAAAGACACTGGTGGGCATTTGCTGCACACGGACTACCTGATAATAATGTCCCATCACGTAAGTGCCTTAACTAAATACCATTCCCTTTCATTTAAATTAGATAAAACCCAGCGCTGTGGCTTGCAAGTAATGGAAGTCCACTGGGGAAATTAGAAGTTCACAAAGAGCACACCCATTACAATAAAGCATTTGCACAGCCAGTGACTCCATCCATCCTGTGGCTGCCGTGCTCCTTGGGGTACAATAAAATATCAAATAAGAGGACCTTTGGAAATACTTTGAGGAATTTAGTTTAATTGGAAATAGTGGGAGCATTCTGGGATTAGAGTAAACTCTGGGTCACACAGAGTGGTGTCATCAGCTTTGTATAAGGAAGCATGGAGCGTCCAGGTCTGCTGTGGCTCAGATCTCAGCCTCATTGGTTTGAAGTTTCCTATGTCCCTGCATATGTGCTAGCCATAGTCCCGAGACTCCCAGTTCTGTCCTGCCCTTGCTCCTGTCCTCTCCTCCTCTATCCCAATGGCTCTGTATTATTTAGCGGGACCTAAATCAAGCCACATGAAGACCTTGGAATCATTTCTATTGAGACCTAAGATAAACCCCAGAACAAACAGAGTAGGTGGTAGACAACAGAAATGTTATCATTTAAGTAGCACTGCCATAATTCTAACTCTGCACATCTTTGGCTCTGCTCACACATTAAGCACCTTTACACGTGCTTAGAGCTGCAGGCGTTATCTAACATCATGGCAGCTGAAGAGGCTAGAACTCACTAGCCCAGGCTACATAGCTCTAATAGACTCCAGAGCTAGAACTGCCTGTGAAATAGAGGTAGAGGTTATATTTAATTGCAAAGCCAGGCTTCCTATTCCTGCCTGACTCCAGAGCTCAAGCTCCAAAGTGCTATGCCACTGGTCCCTGGCCTGAAGGTGAGGTTCCTGAACATAAAACTGAGGAGGCAAACTACAGTAGTGTCTGTCACCCCTTAAAGGCCATGTTATTAATGATGTATCCTTGTAATTATAGCAATATTGAATAGTATCACATGTCTGAAACTGGCTTTACAGTTGTTCAATCTGCCTTTACTTTCTCATTTTTATATTTTTAGATGCATCATCCCATTCAGATGAAACCTGCAGATAGTGAAAAGTCAAACGGTAGGTGGCGACCAGCTGTCTGACTGAACAGTGCCTGCTACTTTACAGGACTTCAGGTGGGGAGGGGAGCCAGCTCTAGCTGTCCTGCCCCTCTGGAAGGGGACAGCTACTGCTCCGGGAACTCAGCATGTATGGGGAAGACTGTACAAGGAATGGTTCTCCACGCCCTTCTGCTTAGGGCTTGTCGTACGTGGTAGCCTTGTGGGATCTGGCTAGCATTGGTCTACTCCTGGTACAGCGCAGGAACACCTGATGGGTGGGAAGAACGTGAGGAAATAAGTAGCCCGTGAAGAACAGGCTACCAGTGTTTGTCTCTCATCGCTCCTCTTTGACTGTCTTATATTCTTCTCCAAACTATACCAATACATTTGCATCAGAATCCATTCAGAATTAAGTCTGCTGATTAAATGAGCATACAGTTGCAGAAAAGACATGTATTTAATAATCTATAATAAAATTGAGATTTGCCTCTTCAAGGCACTTGAGAGTTGGTCATCCATATTTTTATCAAGTTTTTGATCCCATCTCTACAAGCTGCCTGCCCCAGTTTTGTTCTTTTAATTTTCTAAAATGTATATTCAAAGGAACCATCTACCTTCTTGGACCACAGAGCTCCTCTGTCCCACAAGACAGACATAATCAGCACTGTTTCCTTCCAGCAGGCAGCTTCGCACCTCATTAATTAGTAATCAGGGCAGAAGCCATGCGCTTAGAGATCTAGATGTCTGCAAATGGAAATTATGATTGGGCTCTAAGTCTCTCCACGAGGTATTTTATTGCTAATTGTAGTGCATCCCATTTTCTGGCTTCTTCATAGACTGAAAAGTTTAGAAGAAAACTCCCAAGTTGTCACAAGGCTGCCAGCACTGGTTTGTCAGAGACTGGACTCATTCTCTCTCACTTAACGCTCTTTCGGTGCAGATGCTGTTGCTTTTCTCCTATCTTCTCAGCCTGTGCTTCCCATAGCTGCTCCTTCCCTATACTGTTTTAGTATAAACAATGGCATTTATCACAAGAAACTTCCAAAAGCCTACCACTACTTTGTATGAGACCCAGATCAAAGTCCCTCCCTCCCTCCCTCCCTCCCTCCCTTCCTTCCTTCCTTCCTTCCTTCCTTCCTTCCTTCCTTCCTTCCTTCTTTCCTTCATTTCTTCCTTCCTTCTCTCATTACTCATTTATCATTTGCTGTGTGCTAGGAAAGGTGTCTAGGGTTGCAATAGTAAATCTGAAAAGGAAAAAAAAGAAAAAGGCTATGTCCCTGACAGGGAACTTTATTCATCCCTAATTATGAATAATGATGAATTAGGTACTAACTTAATACCTAATTATAGTCCTTAAACATAGAAATTTGCATCTGCTCACTCATGAAGTAGGAAGAGTGGTAACTGCCTTATGGCTTGGCTTTCAGGTTCTTCTTGAGTCTCAGAATCAGATGTTCTCCATCGTCTTTGTAAATGATGGAACACTTTTTTTTCTTTTGAGACAGGGTCTCTCTGTGTACTCCTAGAACTTGCTCTATAGACCAAACTGGCCTCAAACTCAGAGATCTGCCTGCCTATGTGGCCTGAGTGCTGGGATTAAAGGCTTACCCCACCACAGCCCAGATGACAGAACACTTACTAAAGTGTTAGTTATTACCTCCCAGAGGTATGTCTGGGCTGTGCGGCATTCTTTGCTGAGCACACCTTCCTCTAACGGTAGCCATTTCTGCCCCAGACATTCCCATATACTCTCTACCCTTAGTAGAATCATGTGGGACAGATCCTGTCAGTTTATGTCTTCGTGGAGTCTCTAGACACCAGGAGATGCCCTATCAATCCTTTGGCTCCAAACTTCTCTAAATTATGTCAGAGCAAAAGTCATGGAATGAAAGTCTGTGGAAAGGGGTCTGTCTTACCTCTTTAGCTTTAGGTCATATTCATAAACACGCAAACCATATATTTGAGGTGAACACATAAGGCCCAAAACGCCCAAGTATTGAAATATGGTATATTTTCTTCTTTGTATTGTCTGCTGTTCACGAGTATAACCAAATGTATAAACCCTTTACTGTGTTACACTGCTTTTATTCTCCAGTATCAACCCTGGACACAGTATTTGGTTTAATTCCAAAACTACTGCAAACCAAACTATTTGCTCCAAATTTTTCATGATCTGAAAAGCCAAGGAGGATTTGGGTCTCCTTATTACTACAATAAAAAGCATCTTAAAATGCCCCTTCTCGGGGAATCATATAAGGTAGTAGATAAGCAAGCCTCATCTTGTACCAAGTAATCAAATGAATGAGCCTATGGGGCCATTTTGTACTCACATCTCCACATTCCATTCCCTGGCCCTCAAAGGTTCATGACTGTCTCATGATACAAAATGTATTTAGTCCAACCTCAGAAGTCCTTGTAGTTCTTCAAGTTTCAACCTTAACTCAGAAGTTCAAAATCCATTTGAATATCAAGGTTAATCTCTTAACTGCGACCCACCCCCCTGTAAAACCAAAAAGTAAATTACATATTTCCAACATAAAGAAAATTCCAAAAGGGAGGAGGGGGAGCATAATAAGGAAATACTAGATCAAAGCAAGACTAAGACGCATCAGGGAAAATACCAACTCCTATAGCTCTGTGTGCAGTACCTAGGGCTTCAGACAGAAATGGCGTAGATGTCTGCACCTTCGAGCTTTGCTGGCCGTAACGGACGTCTCTGTTCTGAGCTGACTCTTCCCTTATGTTCAGCTCTGCTTGGCAGATGTCTCATGGCTCTGACATGGTCAACATCTTTTAGTCTTCACTACAACCAGGCTCCCTTTCAGAGCTTCATGTAATGGCCTGTCATGGCCTTCTCACAGACGCCACATGTCGCCTGGCCTCAGTTGCTCTCTAAACACCCCCCCCCCCGAACCTGTCATACCTTCAAAGCCAGTTCCGTGTGGATTAACTGCCAAGTTCACTGCCAGCTCGAGATAGACCTCCGTCCCACTTTACTGCACTGTCGGTGTCTTCTCTGGGTTGAAGCAATTGTCTATGGGCAAGCAGCTCTTAGGCTTTCTCCTCTCGCAACCTGGGATCTTAGCTGGGTGGAGTTTTCCTGAGATCAGCCTTCTTACTGTTCCAGTGCAGAGCAGGCGGCCTCTCTTTCATAGCCTTATTCTCCTTAACAATCACAGTCTCTCTTTTAGGACAAGCCTTAGCTGAGACATTAAGCTTCCTAATGTTCTGTTTCTGTCCAAGCTATACATTGGTTTCTTTCTTTCTGCCCCATTTGTTCTTTTTCATTGTAGGCCTACGTAAGAGGTGTTAGTAATTGCCATGCCACAGAGTCAACATTGTGCTGATTTGACATTTTCTCTACCAAAGCAGTCAGGTGTATGTGTGTATTTGTTTGTTCTGGAGACAGGGTCTCTCTGTGCAGCCCTGGCTGTTCTGGAATTCACTGCACAGACCAGGCTGGCTTCTAACTCACAGACATACATCACTTCTCACTCACAGGCTTCTAACTCACAGAGATGCATCTGCTTCTACCTTCAATGCTGGGTTTAAACACCTAGCTGCCTGTTTCTTTTTATTTTAGCCTCACCTAATTCCTCAGGAGATAGGCAGAAAACAACCAGGTTCTTTGCCAAAATATCATAGAAAGAGCCTGTAGCGGGGCTGCTAATGAGGTCCTTTCTCTGTGACACCTTGGGAGCAGGTCTTCCCAGCCTCAGCACTCTGGCTTCACAGTCCCAGAGCGTACAGCATTCAACCGCTTTTCTAGTCCAAAGTGTCAGGATCTTCCACCCTAGTCCACAAGCAACATGCCTGGCTCTTCTCAAAACAGCCCTACTTTCTGGTACCAGCTCCTGTGTTGGTTACTTTTCTGTTGCTATGAAAAGAAGAATAGTATAACTAAAGGCAAGTTAAGGATGAGAGAGTCTATTTCGGTTTATAGTTTCAGGGGAGGCATGGTGCTGTGAGAACAGGACAGGAAGCTGAGAGACCGCATTTCAAGCCCTCAGCCACACACAGAAAAGAGTGACCTGGAAGGGAGGTGAAGCTGTAGAAAGTCTCAGAGCTCACCTTTAGTCACACTTCCTCCAGTAAGGCTCCGTGTCCTAGAAGTTCCATAACCTTCTCCAAAAGTACCAGGTGCATGAGCCATGGGGAAATTCACCAAACACAGAGAGAAGAGCTCAACAGAACCTAACACACTAGAAATACTGTTGCCTGGGTTATGCTAATGGTAAATTAGCAGCACAGTTCACAAACTGAGAGAAACATGTGGTTGCCTTCTAAACGGCCCTGACCTGTCACACCACAGAATAGGCTATACACAGACTGAGAAGACACAAACCTCCTCAGATGGTGAGTTCTCCTTTTGCCTTCATTTTCTGAATTTTTGATTAGAAAAGGCAAAAACATGAGAGTAGACTTACAATTATATTTCAAGAACTCTATTCTGGGAGTTCAAATGGAACTTTGTCTTGCATAGATATGAACAGCTTCCATGGTTCCCTTTGGACCTAACTTAGGAATCAGAACTTTTCCAACTCAAATCTTAAGTGCCGCAGCCTTTTGTGATTCCTCGGGGCACTTCTGACAGGTAAGCAGAGCTGAAGAACACAACACAGTGCTGTCCTTGACTCGGACTGGGAACAGGTCCTACAGCAGTGAGAGAAGCACAGCTAGCTCTGACCGCACTTCTGTTGAGTGCACTGACATTTATGTACAGCACAAAGGACTGCCTTCGTTATCAGTGTGATCAGATTTCAAAATTTTCTATTTTCTGAGTAAGGACTGCTAATCAAAATCACTAAGTTATGGACAAGTAAATTCCAGCAAAACAGTCACCATTTGAATCCCTGGCCATTGAAGTCTAGTGAGACAGGAATGTTGGGTGCTTAAACATCAGCACTACACTGTTGGGCCTTACTGAATGGACTTCCAAAACCTGTATGGCTTCCTATAACCACCACCCTTCCAAAGCTGTAATTAATCTGCATTCCCCCAGAGCTCCCAGGGACTAAACCACCAACCAGAGAGTACACATGGAGGGAACCGTGGCTCCAGCCACATCTGTAGCAGAGGATGGCATTGTCTGGCATCAGTGGGAGGAGAGGCCCTTGGTCCTGTGAAGGCTCCACGCCCCAGTGTAGGGGAATGCTAGGGCGGTAAGGTGGGAGTTGTGGGGGGAGCACCCTCATAGAAGCAGGGGGGAAGGGAATGGGATGGGAGTTTGCAAAGGGGAAACTGGGGAGGGGGATAACATTTGAAATGAAAATTAATAAAAATATCCAATAAAAACATAAATCTGTATCCTCTCTCACATTGGAGCTAATCCATGGTTTTGTTATCTGTGCCTACTAGGCCATATATCCACAGAGAAAAACAGTACTACTGCGGATAAGTAATAAAAGATGGAGTGTCTAATGTGAACACTTCAACAGAATTCCACTTTCTTGTTATTTTTCTACTGTAAAAAACTGAGTGATAGTATGGGAAGTGTGTCTGAGGAGTTGTGGATGAGCGGGCTTGCACTGACTAGCAGAAGCACGGTTCCTTTCTTCTGGTCTGTGTCCTGTCTATTTTTCTGTACCACCCGGCCGGCGTTCACTCTTCAGTCAGCCTTCAGTCCTCTTACTACGACAGAGAAGGTGCCGTGTGCAGGATGTAAGGGCAGCTGCTGAGGCTCTGGTGAGTGAGCGAGCGAGCGACAGCTGAGGAAGCATGAGCTCACCTCTGGCGCTGTGCTTGGCTCTCGTTGACTACAGTCAGTACCGATTGTTGCCATGCTTCTGACTTCAAAGAAGATGCCTACAGAAGAACACACAGCACTTTCTGCTTTAACCGTTACAGTGTGTTGAGGGACCTAGAATCCAGAAATGGTCATCAAGGCCTGCCTTTTTCTCAAGGCCTCCAAAACCTCTGTATCTTTTTGTCAAGCTTAGAGCGAGCTGAAGTCATGGTAACTATTTTCATGGGAAGGTAAAAACCTTCAAAGCCACCATTAAAAATGGAAGTCACTGTTTTCATGCAGTCACTTTCTGATTTACTAAAGATGGAAAAATAATTTTGAAATTCAAAGTGGAACCACTTGCAGATTTGGAGGCAGTAATTAAATGCCATATGTTAGCACCAACACATTGGAAAGTTGTTAATTAATTCAAGCAGCCCCAAATCCAGGTGTGACTTTGACAGATTGTATTCCAGGGCGTTAGCCCAGACTTACAATTAGGGATGTTTTAAAGACGTTTCTAGACCTCTAACTTGAAGAGGTTGCCCTTTTATTAACCCTTTCTCGTGATCCCATGAGAGCAGACGTTTTATTGAGCACTGGTCTGGAGGCCTGTGGCTCTGTTGTTGTCTGTGAAGCAGAGAGCCCCTCCCTCTGTGCAGTACTCCATAAATGAGTCAGTCCCTGCTCAGTCCATCAGCATCCTTGGGGAAATGGTTTTGCCCCACAGACAAGGTAACTTACTTCTGTTTCTAAATTCCCCTAAAGCACCTACCAGACTACCCTGGACACTATAGATTGATTTAAACAATCCATAATCTCACTTATTAAAAATTATATGTGAGCCTCACACAGAGAAAAGGAAATGAACATTTTACTAGCACACAGAGGCCCCTCCCCTTTTTTTCTTAGCTAGTGGTATTTTAAAGAAGAGTTGTCTTCCTCCTTGAAATCTAGTTGAATTTATTCTTAGTCATACCCAGAAGTCAGCATCTTCTCTTAAGTGATTTCCATTTTCAGAGTACTCATCTTAGGTAGGGGTGTCATATTTTAGCTTACTCAGAATCTGCATGGATAGTTACTATAATATTACCCTGGAACTCAAAATGTACAAATTGTCTTAGATAAACACTGTAATTACAAGTTTGGCAGTGAAAATAGAAACCAAATAAAAATTTTAAATTCTGCTTTTATTTGAAAGAACTAAGGCAAGTTTCTTCAAGGTAAGAAGTACGGCAGAAATTTTTTTCTCATACAGCTGCCAGCCATAGTTTGGTAGACATAGGAGTCCTGAGCAAAAATAGTAAGAATTGGAGACTAGTGGTCCTTCCCTTCCTTCTCCGTCCATGGCCACGTCTCCATCATGGTCATGCCACATCCTCACAGGCCTGCTGCCCACAGCCCTCCATCCTTGGGCCAGCCCACAGGTGGCCTAAAGTCACCCAGGCAGGAGACAGTAAGGACTCTTGTTAAGAGGTCTGAGGGGGCCCATGCCTGGTGCCCTGGATCTCTAGCATTTGACTTCTTCCAACGGTATAAAAGTCTAATACTTGAGCTTTTCATCCAAATAATATCCCATCCAGTGGCCTTTGAGTATATCGCTCTCCTTATTCACCAAGCCCATCCTCTGATCAGAAGATTCTTTTTCCTTTTTCAGATATACCAGTGTGTTCCTCACTTTGTCCTCTATATGTTCAGTACTTTCTTTCCCCACCCCCTCTACACCTCTCTCCAGATTCTGTCTTTATTTCCTAAGTTCTATCTCAGGAGGACATAAAAAGATCCCCTAGACCTCTGAGTTGTCTTAGACAGCACCTGGGTGTGAGAGGGGGCATTGTGCACACTGCTCTAGCACCCCAGTCTTCAGTTATCTGGAGCCTGAAGTGCATTCATTGCCTTCTCTGCAGTGCTAAGGAAAGAGAAAAGGAAGCTTAGCTGACAAAGGTGAGATGGTCGTCAGGGTTACATTTCAAACTACAGAGCATGCTAGAACAGAGCAGAGTGCCTTAATCGTGATCACTCCTCCTACCTCTAAGGCTCACCTAGCTCCTCCAGCTTGGAAGAGTTAGGTGAGAGAGTGGGCTGTGTCCACAGTGGACCACATACTTCTTGCATGACCCTAGGAAAGCTGCAGACCCTTGCAGACTCAGAAGTCAGTTTTATAGGTAGATGGAGTAAGTCCTTTTCTTATTACGTGGAATCCTATGGCAAAGAACATTTAGCCATTTCATTTAGGTTCTTCTGAGCTGCGCTTACCAATATAATAGATACAAAGGGCTTTGAATTTTTAAATTAAAGTGAGATAGCATTAAAAAGTCTGTTTCTCAATCATACTAGGCCCTTTTAAGTGTTTGGTGGAGTCATGCCCATGGCACTGGCTGTATCAGACAGCACAGACAGAGGACTTGGGATCAGTGTTGCCTAAGATTAAATCACTGAGTTGCAGCAATGCCACCAGTCCTGCAGGGCTCAGATCACATGCCTTAGCTTGACTTCTGGTGGCACCTCCAGAACATTTCCAGAAAATGTAGCACACATAGTTACTGTTTACATGGAAATGAGACCTGCCCTATAAGGACTAAAAGAAACCAAAGTAACCATCACTTTTAAACAGCGATAGCAAGGCGACCGTATAGAACAGACTCAATAACAGATGTTATGCACACGCTGATGACGATATAGACTCAGTAACACAGGTTATGCATACAGTGGCTGTGCAAAACCTAATCCAGGACTCTGCTATGGCTATCTCTTTCCCCCCGACCCACACTTTTAATTTTGAGAAACAGATAAAGTGAAGCAGGAAGATAAGCAGGTCTTATCTCTAGGGGCACCTTAGATATCTTTTATAAGGTCAAGGGCCTCTCTCCTAGAAAGACTGCAAACAGTATTAAAATCAGTTGTAGTGGAGTTGGAGATTTAGCTCAGTGGTAGAGTGCTTGCCTAACAAGTGCAAGGCCCTGGGTTCGGTCCCCAGCTCCGGAAAAAAAAAAAAAAAAGAAAATCAGTTGTAGTATGGCCTTCTAAGCTAAATTATATTATGTTATATTATATTGGCTAAATTATATATATTTATATAAATATATATGAATAATATATATTTATATATAAATAATATATATGTATATATAGTTTGTATATATAAATTATGTAATTATAATAATATTTATATATTATATATATATATATATATTTCCTCCTTGCTCTTCTGTTTGGGTTTGCTCCTTCTAGAGATGATTCTCAAGGACAAACAACTTTCTCCTCCTGACTTCAGTTCTGCTTCAAGTGTAACCAACGTGGCAGTGAGAAGCTACAGGGACTGTTCTTGAGGTCAGGGTAGAAGAGAGAGAAGAATGGGGTATGCAGGAGTAAGTGTAGGTGTGCACAGTTAGCTTTAGGACTGCATTCATTCTCATATGGCCAAGCCTCCTCGCTTGACGTGGTAAGGAATGGTTGGTTAGAGAAGAGAAGATGATATAGCCTTTGTTCATTTGTTATCTTTATCTCCTAGCTGTGGAAGACCGAAAATTGTTCATAGGAATGGTTTCCAAGAAGTGTAACGAGAATGACATCAGAGTGATGTTTTCTCCCTTCGGTCAGATAGAAGAATGCCGGATTCTCCGGGGACCTGACGGGCTGAGTCGAGGTGAGTGTGCTGTCTGTGAAGTCTCTCTCCTTAAGTGCTAATTGGAACTGTGTGTCACAGTCAAGGGAGATAGAGTCATCATAGGCATCACATACAGCAGGCTTCAGCTTGCAGTACATCTCATGGGATCAAGTTATCCAACCTGAACTTTTCTCTGTAACCAAACTGATCATCTCTCACTTCTCCAGGTGAAAAGGTCTGAGTGCCAGCCTATTAGCTCAGGTCCCATGGACACTGGCAGGCTGTCCTAGATCTTGACCCCCTATTCATCTGCAAACTGAGTGGATTTGGGTGACAAGGGCGAAGGTGGAGGATGAAAATGGATACTCAGCCCAACTTTCCTCTGCTTCCCTGAATGGCTGTAAAAATGTAGCCCTCATAATAGCAACACAAGTCCAGAAGGAGTGTCATGTTCATGCAGTGCAGAACAGATACAGTACCTCACAGGAACCACACTTCTCCTGTCCTGTCTTATGCAGCCCCTAGTCCCCAGTCCTGCCCTGTAAGTGACAGAAAAATGATTTTGACCTGAAGAAAACTGTGGACTCTTCTTTTGCCACAACAATAGAAGCAAAAGATGTGTTTAGAGCCATGAGGAATGCTACAGTTTTGTAAGCCACTGTAGGAATGAATCAATGGGGATCACCCCTCTCTTTCTAGAACCTCCTCCTCCTTAACAAAACCACACACCTCCCTCCTAAAACTACCAGAAGGTTGACAGTATGTATCAGCAATTACTGACTACTTTCCCAAGTCATCCAAAGAGGAAGTGTGTATGTGAAACATTTTTGAGTTTGTAGAGAAATCTTTATTTTGCAGTGCCGTTCACATAGGGCAAATGAAGAGCTGTGCTCATTCTCACACTCTGATACCCAGACCATAAACTGAAGGGAATGGCCAGGCCAAGATGTCAGGGTGGGCATTCTCACCTGCTGAACCCTTGTTACCTAATCTGAACCTGAGAGGAAGGCTTTCCTTTTTAATCTTAGACATAAAGCTTCATGTTGTCAGGTCCTAGAAAAAAAACCGCAGAGGACGAAAGTTTTACCCACATCTACCTCCAGTTCCCCAATGGAGACCTAGGGGCAATAGAATGGCACCAGCTCCTCATCCCTGGGTTCTCCTCTGAAGATGCTTGGGGGGTTGGGGGTGGGGGCACCATGAAGCTGTAAGTCATTCTGTCACCTCAGAAACACTTGTTATCTAAGCTTAATGCCAAGGCTAAATGTCTAAATGCTGAAGAAGATACTGAATATGACCCTTGAACGACAGACTTAGTACCTGAGACAAGGAGTCCAGAAGAGGACAGAAGCAGGGAGGGAGGGAAGGAGGCAGGGAGGGGTAGGAGAAGAGAGGAGGGAAAGGAATGCCTTTGAATTAGAGTGGGTTTTACAGTTGCTCAGGAGCCAGTGAGACTTGACTTCCAGTCCCAGCATTTCTAGCTTAGTCATTTATTTTCCTACTTCTTTCTCATAGTTTACCCATTCAGAAGATGAGAGCAGTGAAGGGTGTGTGCCCTTCCCTCACAAGGCAGCATTAGTACCCAGTGACTGGCTTCTCCACACTTACTGTCTGGATGGGTGCATAGAGACAGAGAGCAGGAAGTTGTGGCTTCCTGCCCTCCCCATGTTTGGCTTAGCCAGCTAGGAGGTGACCCTCTGTCTCGCTGCCTCTGCTGTGCAGGGAAGAAAAGCGTGTTAAAACGTTCGAGGTGTCTTTTGGTTTGCATTAGTTTTCATGGGAAAGAGCAGAGCAGTCACTACTCAGTAGGAGAACTTTGCCACTTCACTCTGCTGTTTGGTTGATTAACCAGCATGAGACCCTAGAAGTAGCCGGTCCCTATAGCTCACTATAGGAGCCATGTCAGTTTGGGGTTTCTTTTGTTTGTTTTGTTTTGGGGGGTTATTTTTTTATTTATATTTTTTTGGTAAATGGATGTGCTCAATGTAAAGAAGAGAATGCCCCCCAACCCCCATCCTTAAACAGAAAAGTAATTCTGGTGAGCTGGTGAAAATTCCCTCTTAGAAAAACTAAAATACTCATTTATAACCATTTATTCTGAAATACAAAGACAGGCGGTACGTTTTTCAATTAGTAGGACCTAGGGACTTCTGGCCACAGGGGCCTGCTCCTGAATCACTGTATTTGATAAAAGAATAATTCTCTTTCATGCTATTTTATTCCCATTAAAGAATTTCAGTTTTCAATGGAATATTAATAAATGTCTCCCATTTGTGATACTCCAGATGAAAGACACTCGGCATTTTTCCCTTGGTGTCTGTTGCTAGCTCAGCTGCTGAAAAAATAAATAAATAAATAGAAATCAAGTGAAATGAAAGCACAGCCGCTCTGAGAGCACCTTGTGCGAAGCCAGAGTACACAGTGCTCATTCAAAACGCTTCTGTGGGAGACGCTCAGTGATGATGAAGGCGAGGTGCAGCCGGGTGGTCAGCCACTTGCCTTTTTTCTGGGTTTACACATTTCAAGTATGAATATGAAGATAATCAGTCAAGTAGGCCTCCCCCACTACTCCTCCCTGCCCCATCAGCCTCCTGAAACATCTTTCCTTCCCTGCACAGCAGAGGCAGTGAGACAGAGGGTCACCTCCTAGCACACAGCTTCCCGCTCTCTGTCTCTATGCGCCCATCCAGACAGTTAGTGTGGAGAAGCCAGTCACTGGGTACTAATGCTGCCTTGTGAGGAAGAGCACACACCTTCACTGCTCTCAGCCACTGCTGACACTCCTCAGACATGTTGACTTAGACACCACTCATCAGCATAGAGGCCTGAAGGCTGCCAGGACTCACACTGTGTCTATCAAGGTCGATTTATACTTTCTATCAGAGCCGTTGTCTTTGGGGGGGATGTGGAGAACAAAAGCCTAAACAACAGAGCCCTCAACTGTCCCTAGTCCATGTCCCAGGACAGACACTGTCAGGAAACAGTTGTAACTGTCTACATAGAGAGAATCTCGCACTTGCCACTCACACAGAACTACCTAGCACATAGTCTGTCTCATCCCTGCAAAGGGCAATATGCCCAAATCTGCGGCCTCTCCTCCACTGGGACAGTCGCTTGTTCTGCTAATGCTCCAGTTTGAAAGCTGCTGCTCATCACTTTCAGACTGTGGCACGTCAGTCATTACACCATTGTGCAAGGACAGCTCTCCAGGAGAAATCAAGTTGGCCCCCACAACCCGTCTGTAGCAGTTCCAATAAGACATAAGTGCCCAAAGGCAAGCTTGAGGCTTCCACACCAAATGTACATGTGTAACAGTGGTACTGTAGGCTGTAGAACTAAAACAAACATGTTCTCTCTGATACATCCAGTCAGAGAGGTTATTGAGCTCTAACCTATGAGGTTTTGTGCACAATAACAATTAAGTATACTTGGAGTCAGTGCAAAAAGTTCATTTCATTTTTCCTTCCCACAAACTCAGTAGAATCTTCACTACCATTTAAGGTAACTTTCTTTCTCCTTGTCTGAGCGTATCCCAGCCGTATTCCAACATTGTCCCGCCTAAACACTTGACAAATGAATGTTTTCAGGGAAGAGCACAGCGTGAGTGGGCTAGGCACTTAAATCCTTGTCTGTTCCTTGTTTGTGCCTGAGCAGTGCATTAAGACAGGGCTTTGGGTATTCAGCACAAGTCTGTGGACTAGTCTGTCTGATCAGTTTAGTTTTGTCTTCCAGTCCCTAAATAGTCATCTACATTGGAAACATTCATGACATGCCTTTTGGAATAGTGACTACATTATGCCATCTTGTTCAAAATAGTCCCCCAGCCCCATCTAAGCAATGAGGTCTTCCCAGCTGCTAAGTAGGTCCTACTGTGTGCCCAAATTCAGATACCATAAATGAATGATTGACATGTTAATGCCAGTTTTCAATATCCTAACCGAACATTGATATATTAGATTACTAATGCATGTGCCCAAGTATTGTGCTGGACTGTGTGTTTGATCATTCCTATCAATGCTAAAAAGATACAGCACGAATTGGCTGCATTAATATTGTTGTTAGGTGACAATTAGTTTATAAGTAACTTTTCCATAGTTTAAAGCCCCCTTCATGCTGTTCAGTAACTTCAATCATGTTCCTTCTATTGAGATAAAGCAAACACAAGAACAAGAGACCCTGGCACCCTTTGTGCTTTTAAAAGCACTTCTGACTTCGAGATTTCTTTGGTTTGAGTGATAGATTTTTAATTGTGGAGCAAGAATTCATCTAGTGCTATAAAGTTCTCCTACTAACTGAGATAAGGGGCAGAACCCTATCAGTGGGCAGGGGAGGCCCACGCCTTTAAGGCCAGCATATGAGAGGCAGAGGCCGGCAGGCCCCTTGAATTCAAGGCCAGCCTGGTCTGCAGAGCAAGTTCCAGGATAGCCAGAGCTACACAGAGAAAAACCCTGTCTTGGAAAAAGAAAAGAAGTGGGGAAAAGATGCCCCTCTTACTGAAATGGCAAAGGTGGTAGATATCTTCCAAGCATCCCACCCTCTATGAACTGGGCTTTGAGCTTCCTTAGATCCTGTCCTAGGAGGACATGAGGCTTAGCAGCAAGAAGGCAGTCTCACTGAAAGAAGAAAAGCCCCGTTCCTCACTCCTGTCAGTAATCTCTAGCATTCTCAAAAAGGAGACAATAATTGTAAGTAACTATAGGTTAGCCACAAAAGAGTTTTCCCTTTTATATGTATTTGGCAGTTTAAAGACATATATGATACTATATCCAAATCAGAAATGAAAGATATATGACTCTTTTTTTTCCTCCCATCTGATTTCTGCAGCATTGAGGTCAGTTCCAGAGGAACTGTTGCCAAGACTGATTTATACTCCTGAATAAGTAGCCATGGTCCTGTCCTGTCAGGACTCAGTCAGCGCTTCATGCCGAAGAAAGGACCAGTGCAGACTCAGGCGCTCTGCCCTTCTGGGTTGGCTGAGGGAAGAGCAGTGGCCAGTTTTAACAGCAGAGCTCTTATGGTCCTGTGTTGATGCAGAGTCACACATCAGAGACCTGGGACTGGAGCCACCACCATGTCTGTGCTTGCATTGAAAAGAAGTTAGAATATACCCACAGAACTACCACAACCTCTCTTGATAGAGAGGAATTACCAAGGTTAACAAGCTTTCCTACCCCCAAAACCAGTTGGCTCCCAACCGTTTAACTGCATCCAGAGTAAAAGTTTTCACCGTGCATTCCCACTTTATAAATGACACAATTTTTTCCTCCTAACTAATTAAATATATCACACAGTAAAGAACCTGACGGAAGCCCCTAAGGAGACAGCTTCTCTCTTTCCTGCACAGTAGAATAAAAAGACTAAAGAAGTCGTCACCTTTGTCGGGTCATCATCTGAATGGTTAGGATTGTAACATGAGAGGTACTGTTTGGGTTTTTAATTGCAGGATTCTTTAAGGAGAGGGCAGTGGTTCGAGTTGATAGAGATTTTATTACGCCTGCTAATTGCTTCATCTTTCTCACAACGGTTACTCACAAGTTACTTGTGTGAAATTGTGATAAATGAATAAGCTAGCCTTATTGATTCTTATTGACATTTTACGTGTTTCTAATGCATTTTTAACCTCCATTTGGAAACTGTCAACTTGGCATGCATTCCTCAGAGAATATGAGCAAAGAAGTGAACACAACAGTCTCCGTGACTATTAAGGCAGATTTAGTCCATGCTTTGTTTGCGTGCAAACATACCTTGCTAGATGATTTGGCCTTCGTTCTCAAGGCAAGAAATGGAAAAATTAAAACCTCTTAGTCTTATTTCCTCTGTAATTTCAGTGATGATCATTTTAAAGAGGTATTACTTTTAAACAGATGATAAATTCAAGACTATAATTTCAGACCTTAACATCAATATGAAGTCCAGTGGAGGCACTGTCATCTGTCTCACACACTATATTACACGCATGGCCTAGACGCCTTAGAGGAGGCCATTGTTTTTATGGATGACATGCTGTAGTCATGTCTAGGTACATGCAACATGTTTAAATAGTAGGCTTTGTCACTGCTGTCTATCAGAGAACCACGTGCAACAGCTCAGTACTCAAGCAAGCTGGACTTGTTGCTTTCTTCTTAAGATCTTTTCAACTAATGGGAGGAAATGGAATAACCTTCTGTACACTGGGAACTTTTCATAACACGTTGCAAAAAAAAAAAACACATTTGGTTCCTTTTCTGACTGGATGTCATTGTGCATTGGGGATAGTGGACAGGTACTGCTCTCTCTCTCCTAATGCTGTTTGATTAGTAGGCACTACAGCAATGTTGATTTGATGGTCTCACCAGGTATACAGCACAGGACAAAAGAAGAAAATGTATTTATGACTGTCTAATTTACATAAACCAAACAATCTGCTGGTTGTTTGAATGTAGAATGTTCTGTTTTGTTTATTGGCCACAGGGGCAACAATCTCATACTGCTGATGCCAGAATTCTGTTTTCATGCATTTGCTCTGAAATGACAGTAAGCGTCAGCCTCTCAGTGTTTAGATCTGCTTCATTTGGAAATCTTTTAAGTAGTAATAATAATAATGTTTTGAGGAAATTGAGTGGAACACTAAATTATTCGCTGATACCTAAGTTCAAACTGTGCAAGGCTAAAGAAGCTGAAAATCAATGCACTTTTAAAGTCGTTAGAGATCATAAATGAACTAAGTCTGCATTGCTCTCGCTAAGCTTTTAGTGTGCTGTGGTATTATTATAAAATCAGCCTAAATCTGCATTAATTTCACAGCCTTTTTCTCTAAGAAGCCCAAGGGTACATGATGAATAAAATGTAAACTTCACAAGGCAGTGTTTTACCCATACAAAGAGCAATGAGCCATGTACTTCAAGTGGTGACCTGCATGGTGGCAGTGCCACCGTCTGAAGCAGGAGCCAGCTTTATCGATGCAGCTACTCTAGAGCACTAGATAAAGCACACCGGAAGCTATCGATCTTATAGGAGATGGTCAGATAAAAACACACAGGAAGCTATCGATCTTATAGGAGATGGTCAGAGAAATATACATCGTCTTGTGTGTGTTGAACCTTAGGTCAGATCTCTGAATCCTTTCAGAAAGTTACAACTTCCAAAGTCATGAAAATTTTGTACAATTACAATTTTGTAATTTATTTTATATGCACTGTTGACTTTTCTCAGAGTAACAGTTTGTTTTGTCAGTGTTAGTAATAACTACTTCATAATGGAGTTGGTGTATTTGCTTACACTTGAATAGCATCAATTTAAATGTATATGTTTTAACTATCCAAAATGAATTTGATATATTTATTTGTTAACATTTTGAGCTCCTGAAATTTATTTACCCTTGGTGTGATGAATTCTTTATTTCTTATAAATCAGTAATACATTTTGAAATACAGAGTCCTATGTACAGCGTGTGCATGCTCTCAGTGTAGAGGTCATGAGCCAAGGGGAAGATACAAAGTAGCCTGCTTTAACTTAGAGAAGGCAAGGCACCTCTTGCTGCTTTCACACCTTGTGGCAAAAAAAAAAAAAAAAAGTATGAAACATGCTCTGTTCCCTAGTTCCCTCAACAACAACAAAAACAAAAAAACAAAAAAAAACTAATGAATAAATTGTTCTGCTTTGGTCAGATTAGTAATTCAGCACTGTAAATAAAAAAAAAAACAAGCTAAGATAAAAAGCAAAGAGAGAAGCTGTTTACTTTTATGTACTACTGAGAACGGTGTCGTCTTGTGGCAGTTCTCGTAGACTGTGTTGGTTTAACAAGCGTCCAACCCTTTTGTCTTGTTGTTTTTGTCTTTCCTGCTCCCTGTCCCCTTGTTTCCCACAGGCTGTGCGTTTGTCACATTTTCTACCAGGGCAATGGCACAGAATGCAATCAAAGCCATGCATCAGTCTCAGACCATGGAGGTACTGTATCATCTGCCCTTTCTTTGTTTTCTTTGTGCAAATGATGGGGAATGGTAAAGCAGTTCTCTCCTGTGTGGATTGTTCCCATGACAATCACAGACTCAGACTCTTCACTGGTTTGCTTTTCATTCACTCATGTTCATCCTCCCCACCCCCACCCACCCCACCCCTTCCTCTTTCTCTTTCTCTCTCTCCCTCCCCACCCCTGTTCCTTCCTCACTTGGTTCCCTCTTCTCTCTTTCACTGCATTTCCCCCTAATGACCTAAAATGTACTTTAGTGAAACCTTCCACTTGCCCTCAACTGTCTTTTGAGCCTTTATTGGAATAACACAGGTCCTGAGATATGAGGCACTTGAAGCCAAATGTCATCCTGGACCTCGAGGATTGAGTACATACCCCACAGCAGGGTTGGTATGGACCCCGCTAACCACTCCACCTCAGGTCCCTCTGTCAGGGAGCACCTGACTGAAGGTCCTAGTACAGTCAGTTGTTTTTCATCTCAGGAATTTTGAAGTTAATAATCTCCTGTTTATCACTGAAATGCTATTTTCAGCCTCCTGAATAATCATATTGGTCTCCTTACTTAAAGTGAGCAACAAAGAACTACCCATCCATGTTCAAATCCAATCTCCTAAGAGGCTGTGGCTTGAGGGACAGGACAGTCAGCAGTTATGCTTCAGGTGGAGACACACGGCTCTCTGTGCTCGCTCTATGACTTGGGCCGTGACCCTTCAGAATTCTGCACAAGGACATTCCAAAAGTGACATGCCATTACTTCCTCTGTATTGTCTGCTAGGATCATTGAGAGTGCATGTGCTGCCGTGTTCTGTAGACTGTGTCTGTGTATGGGTGATTTTCTCCAGAGGTGGTGGCTTTGTGCTGTTATATGAAGCTGTGTTTTCCTATTTGAACAAAAGTATTTTCAATTTTATTTAATGTGCAAAAAATAGTAACTGTTTGAGCTTCTTTTTTAAATTCCCTGTGATTGGGATTTTATTTTTCAGTTTGTTTGTTGTTTGTTTTTGCAATGCTGCATCTTCCAAAGCATGCTGGGAGCTAAGTGAGCATTATGCGTCATGTTCTGTGGGAAACTTCTTTCTGTTAATTCAGAAGGCGGGTGGAAGGGGTGTGCATGGCGTTGTCACTAAGTGTTCACTGTACTTTTTGAGTTGTGACATCAGCATTGCAAAGCCTGTTGTCTTTTTTGAACATTCATTTTGACTTTGATATTCCTAATATATATAATTAATGTGTTTTCCTTGCAGTGCAATGCAATTTTAGGACAATCCCACCCCCTACCTGAAGGCAAGCTCAGGTGAAAATCGAACCTGGTAGAAAATAAGCAGGATTCCAATCTTGTACACCTTGCAGTCACATTCCTCATGTTTACTTGTGGGCTGCTCCAAATATGTGGATTTCCAGCTGTTTTCTCAGCATAGCCATTCACGTGAAAGTGCTGTTTAAAAAGCAGGCCTCATATGTACTGACTGACATATATGCATTTAGCTACTTTTATTTCCTATGATTGAGGAATTATATCAAAATTGATCTTCCATTAGAGAAGGTTTTAAAGGTTTTTTTTTGACACTTGAAAGTGTTTCTGTCCTCACATGAGTTCATAGAGAATGCTGGTACAGTCTGGGTCTCTCACTTCTACTGCCCAAGAGCTCAGGACACGAGGCAGAGGTGGGCATGAGCCAAAGCGTAGGAGGCTTTCCTGCAGAGAACCCTGTGAGGCTGGCATGGGCCTCATGTCCTTCAGATCAGTTTGTACTCTCCTCTTTAAAACAGGATACCCATGCTTCCACAAAGGACCCTCAGTTGGATTTACATATTTTGACCTCTGAACAAAACATTACATACCTAATACAGTTCTACTGTAACCATACAACTGAGATGTTTGGTTGAATTTTAACTAATTACATTATTTTCAGGACTTTGGTATGCATCTTTAAGCAAGACAGTATTACTTAACTTAAAATTATGTGAATGTTCAAAGACTTGTTTTTAAAACATGCATATAGTATCTGTTTCCCTTTTTTTTTTTCTACGTGATCCCCACTTGTTTTTCTCTCATGACTTGAACAGGTCACTTTTAAAGCTACAATTGCTTACCTAATTTCATGCTTTTGCTCCCTTTTTCACATTTAAAAATGAGAAACCAATAATAAATGTCCTCTTAGGAGAAGATGCTGTTGTTTGACATAAACACTTTGATGCACAGTAGAACATGCTCCATGCAAAACCTCTCTGTCATCTTCATGTTCAGAACAGTTTGCTCTCTTTTAAGAAGTAGTAAAGTACTGAAATATGAAGCAGATAAAAATTATTAAATTTTTTAATGGCAGAAGTAGTATTATTATGTAATTTATTGCCATTTAGCATTCTTTCCCATGATTCTGCCTACCAGAGCTATAGGTTGATTAGAACTTCTACACAGAAACAGTTCCCTCACTTTTCTTACTTTCTTAACTGACAGACTAGATGGCCTGATGTGATTCACAGCTAATTGCTCAGTAACTGCCCAAAGGGATGACAACAGGCAAGCTTGGCTTTAGAAGAAAATGACCTAATGGGAATGGAAGGGAAAGTTAAATAGGAATACCTTTTCTGAGAGAAGTCTATTATCACATAATAAGATTTTATTTAATCACTTGGGTAGAAATACCTTTTTTAAAAGGCTCCACAGAATGTACGAGAATGGTGATAGCATGTGCTCTGTGCTCCATATCAAGGACAGAAGGCTGGGGACAAAGGGCGCTCTTCAGCTGAGTTCTTACCAAGAAGCAGATGTTTCTAAGGTGCTTGGGATAGGACCATCCTTTTGAAGTCATAGACTAATATTTCCCAAAGATAATAACTAACACAAAAATTAATTTACTTTATTTTGTGACCTTTGACCATTTCTTTCTCACTATTCTTACTCCTTACCTTTTAAAGGAAATTAAAACTGTATGAGGCTTGTGGAATGGTGAGATTAGTAGAGAAGAGGAACTGTATGGAATCCTGCCCTGAAGACCCATCATTTTGACTAGATAGGGTGTGCTTCTGGGTCTTTTGATTTGCTCTGGGGATGGAGGAAAAGAGACCTCACTGAGACCACGTGCATAATTACTGTGATCAGTGCCTGGTTTTCATCTCTCTGCCCTCCATCCATGTTTCTAAATGAAACTCACTTCTTTTATTGTGTCAAAATCATTTCACTGTTCCAGTGTTCAGAAATACATAACTGAAAATAAATGAATGGTAACAATGAGTGAGATATTTTCATCCCAGTTGTGATTTCTGTCCCATATATGGAAATGGTAGATACACAAAGACAAGGCTCTCTTTAAGTCAAGCAAGCCATGAAGTTTAATTAAAGATGAGGTCTTTGTCTTGAGGGAGGTCCTGAAGGAAGCTGAAGGAAGACACATGAAGAGAGGAGAGACAATGTAATAATCACACCAAGATGGCTTCAGCAACTGGTCCCTTTAAGGAAACCTAAGGAAACCAGTGGCAGGATATGGAGTTTTCTGTTGATGATACCATTCAGAGAAGGAATATCAAACCATCTAAAGCCATTCCAGACCATTCCATATGCTCCAGGATAGCCAGGAAGATAACCCCAGTGACGACTGAACGGCAAGGGGTTGGATCAGGCTGTGCGCCGTCTTCACTTTCCCATGTCTGCCCACAGGGCTGCTCTTCACCTATCGTGGTGAAGTTCGCTGACACTCAGAAGGACAAGGAGCAAAGGCGCCTCCAGCAGCAGCTTGCACAGCAGATGCAACAGCTCAACACTGCCACTTGGGGGAACCTGACAGGACTGGGTGGACTTACCCCACAGTACCTGGCGGTAAGTGCTCCAGAACGTGGTCTCTGTATGGGACCGTGAAGGGACAGAGCACTACGTCCAAGACTGGCAAAAGCCACTTTAAGTGTGCCAGAATTTTACTTTCTACACACTGAGTCCCAGAAGTTATGGAATCAGCATCAGGGCAAGTTTAAATCGATTAAATTGATTAGAGTAAGAATGTGCCTAATTTAAGTGTGGCCTTCAGCAGCTGACCACAACTCAATACCTAGATTTCCAAACAGTGTTTAAGGCACAGTAAAAAGCCTGTGCCTCAAGTGCTGCGTGCTTAAAGACGTTCATCTACACTGTAGACTCTAAAGATCCAAGAGAATTGGCCAAGAACTCACCAGCCGGTGGGTTAGTGCTACCCTAGTGGTTAGGGAGACTTCCGTTTCACATCGGTCTTTCCAGTGAGGCAGGATTGATGGGTGACACTGTTTCCTTTGTAGGCCGAGCAGACTCACCCAGGTCTTTGAACCATCTCTTAGACTTTTCAGTTTCTGACTGTTTTCTCTGTATTAACCACCTCTCTTTGTCATTGTCTTTATGGAGACATGGTGACCAGGACTTAGGACAATGCCCTCTTAAGTCGTAAGCTGGCTGAAGAGCAAGCCCAGGCTCAGAGCCTCCCTGCAGCTGTGAGGTGCAGCCATCATGGAGACTGCAGGGGGCTGGGAAGCAGGGAGTGGCCCACTTCTCTGCTACTCGTGCCTGTTTGGAAGCCTAAACTCTATACGACATACTTATTAATGACGTTTCATTTTGTGATTTTCAGGCTTTTTATTCTGAGAGTATTAGCAAGGACATGTGCTTGTTCTAATTCTGTCATTTAGATTTTACCTCCTCCTCACAGGAACATATCATCCATGTGCTTTACTCTGTGAAAGCTATACTGTTCTGTGAGACCCTCTTCCCTACCGCTCTGAAAGAAAAGAGAAGGAAGGGGCCCACGGAGGCCTAGGGCCTTCAGCTACATCTCACAGCCGCTAGTGTCTATGGGCCTTCAAGGATGAACTTAGGTTTTCAGCCTTTATCCCAGACTGTCACCTCCCTCCCCAGCAGAGGAAAGAGTGAGTGAGTGAGTGAGTGAGTGAGTGAGTGAGTGAGTGAGTGAGTGGGTGAGTGGGTGGGTGAGTAGGTGGGTGAGTGAGTGAATTAGATCGGTAAGTGAATGAATGAGAAGCATGCTTCTTTTCCTGTCTTCATTTGAGCCAGTAAAAGATTGACTACATTTGCTGTCATTTTCTGGCTGTTTCTCCATCTTATCCTGAAAGATACCATGGACATCTGCTTAACTCTACATAGATAGATGGGCTGCCATGCTTTTTTCACCTAGTCTGGTGACTTTATTTCTAAAACAGAACTAAAACGTAGGATATAGCCTGTACCCTAGAACTACTCTGTTGTCCACCCCAGTATTTCCTCTCTTCCAGAAGTAATCCTTATTCTAATTCACTTTTTACCTTTTTAAACTTTTTGAGACTATGTTTTTCTCCCTTCCCTGCCTTCCTTCCACATCCTTCCATATACCCCCTCTCTTTCAAATTCATGGCCTTTTTTACTGTCACTGTATGTCATATGGGACAGCTCTCCCTCCCCACCCCCTTCCCTTGCCTCTAGTTTTCTGTAGGGCTGAGGTGCCTAGGCTTTTCCGTCCCCATCCAGTTGGCATATCTGTTGGTGTCACCCTTGTTCAGCTCACACTGGGCAGACATGATGGATGGGTCTAGACAACCCCGCAACTACACCTTTGTATTTACACATTCTGGGTGGAAAAGTTTCCGGCTATCAGCTTAATGCTAGGTAGGTCCCTCAGTGTTTACTCCAGGCCGACACCATGCTTGCCTTTTACATTCTGAGTCCAGACCTTGTCTACCAGGACTGGAAACTAAGACAGAGGGACCTGTCCCCGTGGTAGGACAGGTTTCCCTTGCACCACACTCACAGAAAGCTCTGCTGTGTGTTTCTGTGACCCCATCTGAAAATTATTTTTGTTACCTGCAAATGAATAAAACTTAGCATCACTTATAGAATTGCAATTCTATAAGCTGTGAGTAGGTCTTCTCATGTCCTGATATCAGTGTGTCTTAGCCATCCTTCTCCTTTCTTGTCAGTAGAAAGTCTTATCTGAAAGGGCTGTAGGCCCTTAAGGCACTCCCTATTCATGCTAAACCAGAGTCCACGCCTGTAATTAGTGGTGATTGTTTCCTGTCTTTCCAGATAATCTGCTTAATTCAGTAGTTGATACTACTTCCTTAAAACACCTTCAAAGCTGATTTTACAACTTTAATTAAAATATATATACATATACATACATACATACATACATACATACATACATACGTACATACATACTATGAAGCGAGGGCTGCTGCTTTAAACACAAATGGATGAGAAACTCAACAAATCAAACCAAAATAAGATTTTTGTGTGTTAAAATAAATAATCCATGTTTTCTCATTTCTCTTCCTGTTTTCCACTTCCTGTGTGAGTTTGGGAACAGGCTTGTATGTATGCAACCCTGTGCTTCCCTCCATATAAGCACTATCCTTATTGATCTATCTTACAAAAAGAAGAGTTTCTTTACATCTACTCAGTGTCTTAAATGGGTCCTGAATTAGCTTGTAATCCAGCCAAGGTGGACAAGGACATTTCAGAGTTGGAATTATGTGCCTTTATGATGTGACACCCACTGATTCTGCACAGTACACGGCGGGTTTTTGAAAGTGGAAAGTGAAGACTAACATAGGCATATTAATTGATATCTTTTCGTAAAGATTTTGACCTACCTAAAATATACAGATTCATTATATACCAGATAATTCCAGACTTTGGCAAACTCATCATCTTTTCTGTTGGTAAAGACCATCTTACGAGTAACTGGCTGCTTGCTTGGCGATGTGGCTGTGGCTGTGACTACAGAGAGATGCTTTGGGTCTACAAGCACGATGGCTCTTATCATTGCTCTGAGCCTGTACGTGCATGTGCTTCTAGCTGAGGAGCCATTAGCACGCAGGGGAGGAAAGTGATGATATCATACACACGGATGAAATTCTTAAAGAAAAAATATTTTTAAATGTCATTTAGTAAAGAATAAGGGGAAAACTGAGCTAGGAAGGAAAGTAGCAGAGAGGAGAAGATGGACCCCGATTGACAGGAGGGTTACATAGCCTCTAGACTGCAGAGAGTTATAACTCGTCATCCTTTGTTGCTCTCACAATTTAGCACCTGGTTGTTAAAAAGAATAAATAGATTAATTGTGCTAAGGCAGCAGTGTTGGCTTCCCTGGCCTCTGTGCTTCTCAATGGAGATTAGACATTAATATGGATTTACACCTCCAACTCTGGGCACCTTTGCCTGTCAACAGGGAATGGCAGCAACTATATAAACATAAGGGAAACCAAATCTGTACTCTGTATGATGAGGAACCGCCTCATCTCCACCGTGTGCTCTCACTGAGCTCTTGTGTTCTTTTGCAGCTTCTGCAGCAGGCCACCTCCTCCAGCAACCTGGGTGCATTCAGTGGCATTCAGCAAATGGCTGGTAAGTCAGACACGTGCCATTCCCTTGACCAGACTGTTTTCTGAATTGTTGGTTGTTTCAAAGCATAAAGGAAACCCCACACACA
This sequence comes from Rattus norvegicus, assembly GCF_021556685.1. Lineage (NCBI taxonomy): Eukaryota > Metazoa > Chordata > Mammalia > Rodentia > Muridae > Rattus > Rattus norvegicus. The sequence continues at coordinate 78,496,799 of NC_141550.1, forward strand.
CACAGTAAAGAGTAACTAGCAGGTGACTAGCATTTGTGTCTTGGGTATTAAAATTGGAATCAGCTGCTTGGAACTGGTTCCGCCTTTGCATTTATCCTCAGAGCTCACGCTGCAGAGCAGTCATGAGAGAGGCTGCACACGTCTGCAGAACAGAGTCTTTAGTTATTTGTGGGATTTTGCTAAAATGGGGTGATGACTGGGAGATTTCTGACAAATTTCTTATATGTAAGGGCAGCTGGAATGATTAACATCTCTAAAATTTTTTAATAATAGGTGATCAATAAAAATGTTCTGACCTCCATAACAAAAGCCAAGATCACCAGCATACATTTGATACAGTTTGTAGTCCCTTGATAATGACAGACAATTAACACAGCACCTTTTTTAAAACTTTAGTACCCAATTAACAGAACTGGGCATCAGAAGCTTTTATGTAAAAGTAGAATCTTTGTTCTCAGAAAACTCAAAGTGTGACTGTATTTGAAAAGCAGCTTATTGAAGGATTCCTTTCCATAATGAGCTGTGCCAGTAGCTGCAGCAACTCGGTGATTAGTGAAAGGTCAGTGCTCTGTGCCACCTTCCATGCTGACACCTATCCTAGCTCAGGGCCAGGGAGGCAGTGTGTGTAGGAAATCAGAACAGCACAGGAGGATCAGTCGAGAGCTTTTTCCTGGTTTGATTACAAAAGAGTAGGTGTGGGAAAGGCAAAGGAGAGATCGAGGGAGGTGTGGGGCATGGTAGAGAGAGGCGGTCTTCTTTAATTAAGGACACCAAATCATCCCAGATGTATAAATAAAAACCAGCTTTAGTTGTATGTCACTATAGAAACTTGTCTTTTCCACTTAATTTTGTTTCCAAATATATACCTTTAATTGGTTTTGGTGGTGGTGGTGGTGGTGTTTATTCTGAAAGGTGTCTCTCTACTTGTGTTCTGTGAGTAACAGCCCAGTGTTCTATTGTGATCCACAGGGTAAGGGCAATTCATGAGACTGTATCAGAACTATTGCTATCATTATAATACAGCTTTTAGATTATTCAAAATATATATTTTGAGGTGATAAATAGTGAAGTGAACTTAAATACTTAAGAAAACGTGTTAGATGCTGGCCTTAGCACTAACGATCGTGTTGACTGACTACTGTATTTATAATCTGTGAAGGAAACTACAGAGGGGTTAGTAAAATAGTCAAGGGAGTCCCCATGCTTTGAAAGGAAAGAAAAAAACTCTGAGTTGTAAGCTGCTAAAATACATGCTAACATTTGTCACATTTTGAACAGGTGAGAGAATTAACTGTTTCTCTTCTAGTTGCACAGACCCACCCAGATTTTAGGGGTTTTCCTCAGTGGTAGCCATGGGCCCCCCTACTCCTGAAGACGCATTATGCAGGAAAGGTTGTTTGTTCCTGAGGCTGTTGCTTAGCGTGCCTTCCCAGGTGGACAGAGTGCCCTGCCATTTCTCATTAGGATGTGTGTGCCTCTGCCATGTCAGCTACAGGTCAACATAGTAGCATGTACATGGTCTGTGTGCTCATTTAAAAACTAAGGTTATCTAGGAGTCCCCCTAAAGATGTCATGGAGCAGATGGCTGATTTAAAGACATTCTTTAAATGTCTGTTTCCTGAACCTTCACCATGGTGATTCACCACACTGAGTTAGCGCATGCTGTAAGATCAAATACAGAGCAGTCCATTGTGTGCCAACATCTTGGAGAGTTAAAGTATTAAAAAGTAGGCATCACATCGCTTTCTGTGTAGCTTTATAAAAGTACTTCTCACTGATATGACTTCTCAAGTTTCATCTAAGTATTTAGCGTATTTTTTTCCAATAAGGTAATGGGATATCTTGATCCCAAAATAGGACCTAACTTTGGTAGAACTTTTTGTACTTGCCATTTACCTACCGCTGGGAGCCATTCTCTTCCGGCCGCCACTAACTCCTCCAGCTTCCCTAACTCTGTTCCTCACTCACCAGAGTATCCCCAAACACCTCAAACTGCTCAGGGCTCAAGGGCACACTGCACTCTTGCCCAGTGGTTTAATGGCATAGCCAGTCCTCCTGTAAAGGTGCTGGAGATATTTCTGAACAGATGAGTAAAAATCTATTTGTGAGTTGGCAGATTTAAATTTGTATTTTGGATGCATTCCCAGTAGAGCTCAAGTCAAATGCCCAGTTTTTTTTTAATTATAAAACTTAGTTTTTTTATCTGTACATATAAACTGAAAATTACCAGAAAAACCATAGTTACTACCTTCAAAATTGCATTTCTGAGATTCTGGAGATAGACATAAAGCATGTTACAGAGTACATTATAAACGACAAGTGCAGTAGAAGCCATGGCATCAAACAGTTGACAGAACCCAAGAGGTCATTTAGTCCCAGCCCCATCCCCCTAGTTTTCAAATGTTTATTGAATTATTGATAGTCTAAAGGTGGGGAAAACATAAAAAAGTTTTAAAAAGTAAAAGTATACAAATGATACTGCCAAGGAGTGAAACCGTTCAATGCTATCTGTCTGTGAGCAGTTTTCAGAGCTTAATAGTCTTTCAGAAGACAGGGGTTTTAAAATAGTTCGTTTATATGAGCAAAACATTTCTCATCTGAGGAGAGAACAAATGCAAAAAAGAAAACAAAAAATGAATTTTAGATGACATATTACTAAATAATTACATCAGTAAAATCTAGGTGTTAGATGATGGGCCCTGTAGCTCTCGGTCTCAGAAATCAGGCCACGTAGCCCTCAGCCGTTTCTAGGATAGCTAAGACGCTGGGCTCCAGTGTCCTTGCATGCCTCCTTCTTGCCATGGCCAGGTTAGTTTAAAGAACTACTTAATAATGCCTGCACCTTGGCACTTACTGAGTCATGTGATGTCAGACCTCCTGAAAACCTAGAAATCAGAAAAGCCCTTGTGTTGTTCAGAGCATCTGAAGACTTTCCTTTACCTAACCCCATCATGCTGCATATAGTGGCTGTCTCTCCTACTCTACTCTTCAAGCTCTCTTTCCTAATGAAGCTACACCAGGCTTTATATCTCTCCTGATGGCTTTATAGTGCTCATTCTGATTTCATATAAGCAAGCTCTTCCCAACTCGATACGTCTGTCCTCTATCTTCAGTGTATAGTACAAGCTATATATACTGTAGCTATGCATCAGCTGTATGTTTTCTTCAAAAAGTCTTAACCATTTTCCCTTGAAACTACAATTTGTTTATGGTTTCTATAAAAGAGAGCCTTTAGTAAGTATGCAGTTTTATAGCAGAGATGGGTTTACAGTAAGACTTAAAATCTTCCTCAGCTAAACTCTTAGGTGTACCTACTGTGCTTCTGTAAATGTGAAGGGAGAAAGCCTTCTTTTAACTGATTTGACTGTTCCCTTCTAACAAAACATACTATTATTCTACTGACCTCTAGTATTTGTTCAATGAATTACTGACATTTGATGAGTGTGGGATCTGCATCTTTCTAAGAGTATGTATCTTAGGTGAAGAGAAGGAACAAGGACCAGGTATCCTTTGGTCTTTAACTTCTTAATGGCTACTGTGGCACCTTAGAAGACTAACGAGAAACATGTCACATTTGCATTAAACTTAGATCCTTGGAATATCAGCATAAACGAGCATAAACAGCAAAATCACTTTTATTACACTGCAATCAGGAAAAAAAAGTATGTTTGAGACCACATGTCTCAAATGTTATGTTGAGACCACAGCTGGTGCCATTATGTGGACTGGTGTGGATTAGGGTACAGACTTTCCAAAACCCACTCTATGAATATGCGACTGTTAGCATGCCATTTAAGAAGGGGGCAAGAAGGGCTAAGACACTTAGCACACGTCATTGAGCTAGTGGATATGGATCCATATTCAAACCCAATTAACCTGATCCAAAACCTGCTCTGTCTGTGCCCTGCGTGACCCAGCCAGGCCAGGTATGTTTGCATAAACTCAAGCTCCTGTGACAAGCCTACGCAGGTGACCTAATGGCGAATAAGAAGTCCCAGTTGATAGGCAAGCCCCACAGCTACTGAAGAAGTAGCTGCTCAGAGCAAACAGGAAACTACTACCCTTCATTCTGGAAAATGTTTCCAACTCATTAAGGCCACATATGTCAAACAAGAATATTTTCTAGAACAAGAAGGGTTTTTGGTTTTGTTTATGTTGTTTATGTGCATTGATGTTTTGCCTGCATGTATGTCTATGTGAGAGTGTCAGATCCCTTAGAACTAGAGTTAGACACTTGTGAACTGCCACCTGGGTGCTGAGAATTGAACCCAGGTCCTCTGGAAGAGCACCCAGTGCTCTTAACCACTTTTTGTGGAGGCAGGTTCTTACCCAGGCTAGTTTCCACCTCAGTGTGTGTCCAAGAGTGACCCTGCACTCATGGCCCTCCTGCTGCTACCTCTGAACAGCTAGGATTGCAGCTGTGCCCCACCGCAACCAGCTCTGTGCTGCTGGGTGCAGAGCCCAGGGTTCTCCATGGTAAGCAAGCTCTGCACCAGCCGAACTGAATGCTGTCCCTAGAATGAGAAATTCATAATAAATCACAGCTTCGAAGCTGTAGTCTAAGAGAAACTACCTTCTGAGGAGTAGAGTGGAACTGCTTCACTTTGAATTTGATTAAGCTGACTAATTGCCTTCTAGAAATCTGTTCTAAATTTTGAAAGTAATAATAAATTATGAATTGAAACAGTTGCTTAAAACAACAAAACACTTCTCCTTTTGTGACTTTAAAACCAAGTCTCTGAGTAGATGGTCTGAGAGTGTCTTTCACAAATAGAGAAGAGGGTTTGCAAAACCAGTGTCTGGGCAGTCTGAGAAGCTCCAGTTGGAGCAGCTCCCAGCATGCAGTGTGCTCATAGGCCCACAAAGACCCTGTGTTCTTCCTGAGTCTCCAGCAGCCCACACCACAGACACTTCCTGTGAATGTGCTAATAGGCCTTATGAGAGTGTTCTATAACCACCCATCTGTCACTTTCTAACAGACCTGATTGGCAAGCACTTGTAACAACTGACATCTGTTCCCACTTATTGATATGCAGATTTATGGTAATTGCCATGAACAATAAGACACAAAATTACCTAAGGTGAACATTAAATTAAATTTTCATGCCCTTCTCCTTATAAATAATTTTTTTAATCTTAAATTTCAAGTAGGAATACTGTGCATCTGTTTGTACATAATTTCTTCATTTGGAGGATTTTCCTTTTTAAATGAGGAGTGAAAACCCAAATCTCCTTTCCCACGTCTTCTCTTGTCCACCATCATGGGAGCTCACTTTTAGACTTCCTCAAACTTGAGTGTCTCGCATGTTTAGTCACCTTATTGCCCTTGGTTTGAGAGGTACCCAGCTGAGCACAAGTTAAATGTGGCCATTTTTCTTCTCAGAAAAGCTGTTTGCCAAGCCAGAACCAGCTTCCAAGAAGGGTGACAGGCGCCTTCCAGTCTGGTGCCCTTTCATGGTGAAAGAGAAAGTCTGAGTGGGGATGGGAAGAACCTGCTGCAGGGACTGAGGAGGAGGAGAGACAGGGAGCACCTTCAGCACAGGGAGAAGTCAAAGTGTGGGTTCCAGATGACTGGGAGCAGAAAACTCCAAGACCACCTGAGAAGCCCTAGCTGTTGTCTTGGGCCCCAGGAGAGGAAGGCAGAGTCAGGAAATGGAGAAGAGATCTTACAGTTACATCAGAACATGTGTGGGTAGGTAGCAGCTTAAGGCAGAGGGTAATCTATGCTCTAGAAAAGTCTGGTGAGGGCGGGAAGCAGGCTGAAGCTCTGTGAGCTTGCCCCACCTACTTTCCTTACACCAGTCATCTGACCCTTGAGAAGAAGGGATAATAAACGGGATGTCCGTTTCACCAGGGACATGCTGTTGTCAGTGAAAGGTTGGGAAGTACCATGCCCAGTAAGTTTCCCAAGCCCCTTCCAGTCACCCTAGGATCATACCCACCACAAAAAGAGCATGAGGTATCAGTAACATCTAGACCACAGACTGATGGGAGAATGCTGCAGAGAGGGATGGCCAGGAGAAGAGTCCGACCTGTGTCAGACCGGGTCGAGGGAGAAGTGCTGTCCTGTGCTCACCGACCATGCATCCTCCGGTTCATCTGCCGTGGTATCACAGCCAAGGAGAGATCAAGGGGCCCTTCTCAGGCTTCAGGGCTGTCCTGGGCGTTGCCTGGCTTCCATCTCTGTTGAGTCCACTCTTCAGCTGTGCCTGTGAGAACAGAGAACACAGGCTCTCTGGCTTCTGTTTCCCTGTGTGCTTATACTAAGGAAGAGGGTCCTTTTCTTTTCCTACCACTTCTTAGTTCCGGTTTCTTCTTGGTTTCTCACAGCATGTAATCACTGCCCATCTGCAGAAATTTCATTCCGTTGTTTTTTCCCAGGACCCTGGTCTTTTTCAGTTATCTTGCTAAGTCCAAGGTTATATACAAATTTCTGGGGAAAAGTTTCACATATAACAAACACTTTTTTTCCCATAAAGTTAAGGGGGTTCAGGGACTGCCTGAACTGCCTGAACCCTATCAATGGACTTTGAGCTGTATGGAAGAAAGAAAATGTAAAAGATTTAGTATTGAGAAAGAAGCCACAGTGATCTGTTGTGTCTGGCATGAGTAAAAGAACAGGAGAAGATGGGTGAAAAAGAGACTGAATTAAGAAGTGAAATAACTGATTCAGGGTATAAAATGGTTCCTGGTCCACTTGATTCTAAGCAAGATTCCCCTAATTTCAGGTACCGTCTTTTAAGGCCTGACATTTCTACCCAAGCAGGACTTGTGTTAGGTCATAATAGCCAAATTACTTCCTGGACAGCTCCAGTTGTCTTAGATGGTATTGGAGGTTAACAAGACCACTGTAGGTAAACATGAGGAACAGGTAAGTTCCGTGTCACAGCTATATTTCCTTTTGAAATTTTATACTGTACACTCATTCCTTCCTTTCTCCCTGCTCCTTGTAAATTCTTGTGAGGTACAGTTTAGTCAAGTAAATGGGAATTACAGCCTTAGGTAGGACTGTCGGACAGGAGGACAGAGGGGACAAACAGAAAGGCTGGACTGACAGGAGGGAGACAAGTGTATAAAGAAGAAAACACAGAATGCTCTCAGATTTCCTAGAAAATGGCTTCTGAGGACTAGGGATGGTGTTTTGACCTCTTCATACTTCAGTTCCCTCTGTCTGGGACCTATTCAGCAGCAGTTGTGCATATCCCATATGGTTCTGTTAGGACTCCTGAGACCACATGTAAAGCAAATAGAAGCAGGCTGGTCCCTGCTTTGCCCTCATTCATCCTCACCATCTTTACTGGAGATAATATTGCTGTTGCTAGCTAGTAAGAAAACTTACTTTTTGAATCTGGCTCTATCCAAGGTCACATTCTTTGGTCTTTACACATACTGATTCTCAGAAAATAGATTCTGTTTTAATTTTACTCTAGTTGGGGATCCCAAGGCACAAGCAGTGTGTTTTCTCCAGATAGCTGACGTGAGAAAAGCTGAGCTTACATTTACATCCAGGTCGCCCAGAGCAGAGCTGCATCCTCTTCACCAGGCCACTGGTTTTGGTAAATAGTGATTGTGGTCACCAACATAGAATCTTGTGCATTCCAGGTACTAGGAACAGAAGTCAAGGGTAAAAGATGGGATAGTCTTGCCAGGTCTACACTGAAAAGCCAGGAGTGTGGGAACCATGGCTGGGAATAGGGGCCCTAGATCTAGGAAGGTATCAGGTATGCTGATTTATCCATGTTGCCCCCATAATACCGAATGATTACATTTTACAGTAGGAAGTGAGACACCATTTCAGAGAAAGGCAGTAACCCCCACTCCTCAGCTGACCAGTGTTTTCCTCTGCCCCTCTCTCAGTTCCATCTCATCAGAGGTTTTGGCGATATGTGGTTGAGTGTAGGCTTTTCGCTAAACACTAGTAAACTAAAAGGACTTCTTCTGGTCACTGCCTTCTCCCTACTCCAATGACCAGTAGCCTCCCTGTGCATGCAAGCTCTCATATATAATTTTATATGAATGTATACAGTAAATTAATACAGCTGCTATATTTCTTTATCCTACTAGTTCCCAATAATGAAAGACCAAGACTTCTTCTCAAGCTTCACCTCAGTACCTAGACAGTCTGTCTTAATCCCCTAAACTAATGTGGCTACCTCCCAGCCAAGATCCCAATAGTACTTGAATTTATGGCTTTCCATGCTACTGCTGAACTCTCAAGAACTCTTTTCCCCTTCCTCCTCATGGCAGATCTGAAATCTCCCTTCCCCTCTCTCTTTCTCCTTCCCCCGACTTGTGAAAGCTATTCTCTCTTTGCCCAGCCATTTGGGTGATTAGCAGTTATTGGCAAGAGAACACAAGGATAAGCTTTATGTGGTACACAAACACCTTCTGCCTATACCCAGTCTCCCTCATTGCCCACCTGTTCTCAGTGTCTTGCATAGGGACTGCCCCATATGGCTCTTTAGTAAATACTGAGTAGTTACATGGATGAGGGATGGACCAGTAGGTAAATATAGAGTCTTCCTGACTCTCTCCAACTCTGTCCCCTTCCATTTCCTCAAATCACTCAGATGCTGAGGATTACAGTGGCCTTTCTGTTCTGCTGTTATCTCGGCTATGTTTGCCAGTAGCTTGTCTGTGTTGTAGTGCTCTTTGAACATCTTTGAGCTGTTCCCCCAGAGTGGTATCCTAGCGTCTATCTTTCTACCTGCCCTTGTAGTTATCAACAAGGAAAGACGGAAGACAATGGCAGACACTGCCTCAGGTGGTGATACATATGAAGGGGAATGAGGAAGGTCACTTTGGAAGGGTCACACACCCTTACCCTGAATTCATACAGGGAAAGGACAGTGGGAAGAGAGAGAGCCTCATTGCTGTCACCTTGGCTCCATGACCTGTAAGGAATGTCAGTATGTAAGCTATGTAAGGTAAAAAGGACTTCTAACAAATGTGCATTTAATTAGATAATAACTGAAGAAAAACAGTAAACATTTGATACTGATATAAATACCAAAGAGCTAGCAATGGGCACAACTAAAAGCATGATTGGCTGTATAGATGGATTCTTAATAGCAGTTTATTAAAATTATGTGCTGTTATTCCGAGTCTATCTGTGACCTACCATGTATTCATTTTCCCACTCCAGGTCCACCTTCTGTGTCCTGTCTTTGCGTCTCTGGCTCTATTTGTCTTGGTAGACTTAAACATGAGTAAGGTAGAATCTTTGTCCTCAGAAACCTTAGTATTTTGTTATAAAGGATAAAAAACAAGTGAAGAAGCTTGTAGAAACACACTGAAAGTGGCTATGTTAGATGCAAGCTGAGTTGCTGTCAGAGTGAAGCAATGAGGCAGAAGGCTGTAGACAAGGATCTGATGTTGCTAACCCATTAAACATACTCAGCCAGGCCAACTGAGAAAGAAGCTTGCAACACTGACTCCAATACTCTGCTTCTCCCTTGGGGAGAGTCAGATAAACTGGGAAAGGTCCTCTGGCCTGAGCCTATATAATGGTCTATTATGAATTGCTGTTAAATGCATGCAATAGGTTTTAATTTCAGTGTTATAACTGCTTATATGCCCAACTGTCTGTTGGTGACGTAGATGTCATTGGCTCACATCATTAGAACATTAGAGGGACCATTAGTCATAAAAAGGGACAGATGGATCTATGCAGGAGGCCTCACTCTTTGCAAGATCACTGACGGTCCAGGTGCTCTTGTCACACTTAAGTATGGACTGTGTTAAGTACAGCCTTCTTTGGTCTGAATGGGTCTCACTAAAGCCAGGCAGCTCCCATTTCTCTACTTTCACTTTGCTAAAGTGAAACTGAAATGTTCTCCCCAGTGCTGCTTACTACCACAGTGTTTCTGATAAGCTGCTGTTCAACCATTGTCAGAGACACAAAGAGAGCTGCACTCCCAAACACATTTGATCACCAGGTTTCACAAACTCCATATCCTGCTTCTATGCAGCACCACCAAAGAAGTAGGTGGCGGTTCTGGTTTCTACCACAACCCAGCAAGTCCAGTAGCTCCTTAAGGAAGGCAGGATGCAATGTGTGGCATAATGAGAACGTATTTTTACAGCAAAACCCTCATGAGCTTCTTTTCAAATCAGGAGGCCAAGCAAAGGAGCACAGAGGAACAGTGTTGTTTTTAGAAGTCAGCAGCCAGGCCACCCTCTGCCGGCCAGCTGACTGCTTAGGACTGTTGTTGGAAATCGCTCCCCTCCCCCAACCCAAGGGCACCATTTCCAGGCCACTCTTGTAAACAGGTCAGGTTAGTTGTCGATAGCTGCTGAGTGTCTGGAGTCCTAAGAAGGTAAAGGTAAGCTGACTGCTTGACTCCGATCTCTTTCTACCTAGAACTGTTTACCTCTTCTGTGTAAGAAGAGAAACCACATTGCCTTTGCTTACTGTGAAGAGAATCATGGGGGAGATACCTGAGGTATTTAGAGACCCTGTGTATGGGAAATAGGAATGAGGGGAGAAAAATAAGCAGCAAAAGCAACAGGATGGATGGATGGAGCCTGGGCTTGCACAGGTCGTTCTCCTTCTGTCACGTGGTCCTGAGGATGGATCTCAGGCATCAATGCAAATACAGCTAAAGTGATTCAGGGTGGTGCCAGTTTCTGCCCCTCCCATATTGAGCTCCTACAGAGCAGATACTAAATCTTGAGAGAACTATAGTCACTAGTATTCGGGGAGTACTTATGTAGGTCATGCCAGAGTAATTTGCATTCATCATATTTATTTGTACAACACCCTGCATCCCGGTACACTTAGCCTGGCCACCAAGAAACAAAGAGGCTAAGTCATTGCCTGCATCTACATATCTAGGAAATGACAGAGCTAAGATTAGAACCTGCGTCAGTTCAGTTTCAGAGCAGGAACTTCAGAGCAGTGAACTCCAATTCCTCTGTAATATCTGTACACCTGTAAGATTAGGGGACACGGAGTTTACCCAACATTTGTCCTGCAGCCACCTGTGCCCACACCTCACTGTCCTCATGACAGTAAGTTCCCATTACCCTGGCAGGTCAGTACAGAATTCTCTCTTCCATAACTACCTCTACAGCCCTGAGGGAAGACAGCCCGAGTTAGAATGCCCCCATTGAGCTGTCGACTCAAAAGTACTGGATACAGTACAGGTACCCTTCTTACTACTCCATCTCTAGTAGTAGAAGATGATAGCATTAAAACTCAAAATAGGTTTCCTTTGAGAAACAGAACCCAGTTTCTACTCAAGACATAATGATTCATATCCCTGACCCAGTTCTGATCAGCAAATCACAGGATCGAGTGCAAGGGTTTAGGGGTGTGTGTGTGTGTGTGTGTGTGTGTGTGTGTGTGTGTGTGTGTGTGTGTGTGTGTGTGCGTGCACACTCTCAATTACAGTTTAGAAACTGGAAAATGTGGGCCTCTGGCTAATATTACTTTTTGCTTTCCTCTACAGGCATGAATGCTTTACAGTTACAGAATCTGGCAACGCTGGCTGCAGCTGCAGCTGCCGCCCAAACCTCAGCCACCAGCACCAATGCAAACCCTCTCTCCAGCACAAGCAGTGCCCTGGGGGCCCTCACAAGTCCCGGTGAGTGGGAAGCCTTACTCTCCATCGCAGGGCACATGTGCACGCATGGCTTACGTGCCAGAGGCAGGGAGTTGGGCTGGATTTTCCAGGACAGAGTCAGGAAAGCTGCACAAGATCTCTGGCCTACAGTCCCTGCTCTCTCAGGAAAACCTCGAATGGATGTGTTTTCTTTCCCAAGGGTAAAATGAGACAAGTTTTCAATGAAAAAACGTAGTCACTTCACTTTTATGAGCGTTTCCTTTCATTCTTCTGATGCTTAGGTATTACTACCGCAACCTTTAGTCTCATACTCTGCTTTGTGTCCTATTCTCTTAAATGGGAACAAAGTTTAAGAGTTTTCTACTGGTTCTCAACTCTGATCTCTTCAGTGTTGACTTTCACACCAACTCTACCCTGCACCTTTGAGTTTAAGATTCATGGTGTAGTACAGGCCATTGTGTGGTTATTTATGGTCACATTCTGGGTTGTGTAATTGCATATCTTTTTTTTCCCCTTATAAAGTTTGTTGGTCTTATTCGAGAGCTAGTAACAGTTTTCCTTTTTTGACCAAGAAAGACCTAACATGGTTGCTTACCATGAACTGTTTTCTTTATTTTTAAAAATGAAACAGAATGATTTATTGGCTTCCTTCTCTGTAACCTCTGAGGGAGTGTGCTTGAACAATCTTGCTTCTAACTTTAAAACCATCACCCTCCATCACCTGTGTCCAGATGATCAGCTACTTACTGTGACAGAACTTTACTGCAATTGTGCAGGATTTTCTTATGAAAATAGGAAGTGAAGCTCCGGCATATCCCTGACAGCTGTCTCAAGAAGTCTGGCTTCAGGAGCAGTAAAACATGCTCCTCAGACCTGTAGAACTGAGGGGAAAACAGCCCTTGGATCTTTATTAAACATTGTTTATCTAGAAAGAAGAAACCCAAGCAGTGTTTATGAAAATCGTCTGAATTTATCCCTAATGTGCTAAAATCTCTAGACAACAGACCATAAATATGGAGATTTAATTCTTTCAAGGGTTATGAAAATACACCATTACTCTAGGTGGGCTTTACTTTTTGGAATAAATGACATTTCTGAAGAATCAGCTTTGGGGGTGGGGGATCTGTTTTCACATTTTTACTGGATAGCAACAGGAAGGGGCCTCTTTCATCAGCAGGAGCAGTCACAGGTCCTTCAGCCGTTCCATGCATGGGCCCAGAGGCTCCTGGGGTGGCCAGGCACATCAGGCATCTTCCACAGGCAGCTAGTAGGGCGTGGCCCGGTTGATCATGCCAGCATACTCGGTGTAGGGGCTAATTATAGCCAGGACCCAGACAGAGAGAGATACCACCAGTACCGGTCCTTCACCCAGGCATTCTTCTGGGTGGAGATTCTTCTGGCCATCTTGGTCTTAGCAGAGACTTGAAAAGTCAACCTTTGACAGTATTTTCAAGAAATGAACTCAGAGCTTTAATAAATTCTTGAGTGACCCTATACTAACTCCTTTTCTTATTCTGACAAAGACATCTTAAGCAGATGAAATTTTATTGTGCTCACAGTTCAAGTGTCTCATGATTGGGAAGTCATAGCTGCAAGCCCTAAAGACGCCGGTCACATGGCGTCTGCAGTCTGAAGCAGGGGATGAATGCTGGCACTCAGCTCACATTCTCCTTCTCATTAGGACCCCTGCAGACCACAGAACATCACACTCCACATGCAGGCTAGATCGGCTCCTTCAGTAAAACATCTCTTGAGAAGTCCTCACACACACACACACACAGTTAAAGGTTTGTCTCCTAGGTGGCTCTAGACCTTGTTGAGCTGACAATGTCAAGCATAACAAACAACCTTAACATTATTAGTTTCTCCCTTATGAAAACAACAGTGATTTCCTTAAAATATATTAAGTGCAAAAATATTATAATTTGGTAAGCAGTATCTATAAGGTATAGATATAATGGTAAACGATGCCTTTGGGTAGGAAGTATGGCAATTGAACCAGAAATAAATAATACCTAGTCTTTCAAGAGACCTCAGAAAATAAAGAAATAAATATGAATTTAGATGACATAAGGCTGTTGATAATGATAAAACAGAATTATGTATACAGTGAAGTATCTGAAGGAAGGAAGCCCTCTATCAGAAGGTGGCATTTGTGCCAAAGCCTGAATGAAGTGAAAGAAGCTTGTCCTTCAGAAAAGGACAGATGCAGTGCCGGGGGAAGGAGTTTGGAGTGATAGTGAGTTAGCAAGGACAGCAGCGCTCCTGGGAACGGGGTGGGGGACAGACAGTGAGGCTTAACTGGGTGTGGTGTCTCCCACCTTTAATCCCAGCACTTGAAGCAGAGTTGGCTAGATCCATGTGAGTTTCATCTCTCCGAGACCAGCCTGGGCTACAAAATGGCTTCCAGGACATCCAGAGAAAAGAGTGAAACACCATCTCGAAGGAAGGAAGGAAGGAACGAAGGAAGGAAGGAAGGAAGGAAGGAAGGAAGGAAGGGAGAAAAAGAAAGAAAAAAAAGAAAGACAGACAGACAGACAGACGAGTGGACGGACAGGCCCATGTTACTGGATCCAAAGCCATTTGTGTTAGCTCTCCCATCAGTCTGACAGAATGAATGCCTGACATAACTTGTCTTCCTCTGATCCAGAGGGTTCAGACCACAGTCGTCTGGCACTGTTTCTGAGCCCACCATCATAAGGAACGCCGCTATCAGTGAGAGTGTGGCTGAAAAGACTAGTTGTCTAATGGCAACAGGAAGTAAAAACAAAATATAGGAAGTGACCAGGGTAAGATACAGCTTCTAAAAACATGCACTAGTGACCTACTTCCTCTAGGAAGGTCCCAACTCCAGAAGTTTACAAAATTATGCCACTAGCTAGGGGATAACCTTTCAACATATGAGTCTGTAGGAGACATGTCAGGTACCAACTATAATACCATTTCATCAAGTATTTTGAAAATCATGAATTCTTTATTTGGGGTTGTATATTTGGGTTTTTCAGACAGGGTCTCACTGTATACCCCTGGCTGGCCTGGAACTCACAAAGATCAGCCTGCCTCTCCCTTCTATGCACTGGATTTAATGCATGTGCCACCATGCCTGGCTATGAATTTTATTTGAACCTTCTCAAAATGAAGGATGCTCAGCCTAGGAATATGAAAACATCCCATATTCTTACAGCCAAAGAGAAAATATATTTGAAGATGTTTTTGCCTTTCTCTTGCTGTGGTCAAAATTAGCAATGAGTCCTCCCCTGTCTTCCTGAAGCAGCATGCTGCCCTTCAGTAGGTGATGCTGCCTGAGGATCACTGGAAGGGCTTTGTCCCTGCAAAGGAATGCTCTTCACAGAGCTCAGAGGGGTTCGTTAGAACCTTTAAGTGTGGTAGCAAAAATTATTTAAAATGGAAGTTTTGATTATTTTTCCTATGCAACTAAAAAAAACTTTTTTATTTAAATAAAAGTAAATGTCCCTAATTTAAGTAAAAGCCCCTAACTTCCATCAGGGACTTTTTCAGAGGTGTAGAAAATATGGTTAGAATCATTAGTAACGTCCGTGCCTCTATTCTTCGTCAGGATGATCAGTTATAAAGTAAAGTGTTAGACACTGCCACAGGGCTAGTATGTTGCTCAGATTTCAAAACGATTGTCCATTGAGTTCACTGTATCGTGAACAGTCATACTGTAGAATACATGAAGCCTCATCTTCTCACTCCTACACAGGGCTTGAACTACCCTATGTTTAAATTTGTCTCGTAAGTTCCAGACAAATTCATCTACAAAGGAAAGGGACAATTTAATCCCCAAACTATTAATTTTTTCATAATTATAAATTTATCTTTTCAATTTTGCATACTGAGAAAAAGTCTCCCTACAGCATTATTATAAATGATTTTAAATAGTCTTGGCTTTAAAACATGAAAGATTAAGCTTTAATTTTTATTTAAAAAAATCCCCTTAAGCAATAAATAGGTTCCTTTGTCTCATGGCCTTGGAATAAAAATTAAAATAGTTTAAATTGCCCATGGTTAGAATAAGTGTTTCATATAATTATCAGATAGTAGTGTATAAAATTAGAAATTAAATCATGAAAGAATAAAAAGCAGGTAAGTGCACATTGTTCCTTTTATGAGCTCCTCGTGGGTCTTCTGGAACCTAATTTAATCGCGGTTCTTCTATTTTGATAGGCTAATTTTCCCTTTATTTACTATTTAGTTAATAAATCCTTGGGTCATTTCTTATTACCCACTTTCCAACCTGTTTTTGAGAATCATGTTTGTTTTGTAGAAAGAGACAAACTATATGTCCAGCAGATAGCTAGGTATTAAAGGCAGTCACACTTGTCTCCTGCAGTGTTTATAGATGAGTTGTTTTTATCTGGTAATGTTCAGAGCTCCGAAATGAGCATGACTTTCACCATATGGGAACTTGGGCATTTTCTGTCTAAAACCTAATACTGCAATACTGCACTTGTCTACTATGTTATTTCAGAGCCTCCTGGTTCCTTCTTTCTTTTTTTTAAAAGATGTTTTAAAATTCTCCAAATGTTTCTGTAAGTGCAGACTCAGTCAAGTGCACACTTCAAGATAATGGATCATTTCTTTCAATAGCATAAGACATTTTAAAATGCCAGGAAGCATTACTTTATTCCCACTGCTGGCTCTTCAAAGAGTTTTCCCTTTAAATTCTTAACAGTCTTTCTCCTTGCCTTCAGTCTCCTTGAAGACTGCAGCAGACCGAGTGCCAGGGAAATATTGATGTAACCTGCTGGCACACTGAAGGCCAAAGAAGGGGAGAGGTGTTTTCATGGGCTCAGGCCCATCATGCCCTCCTCATACAGATGACTGGGGAGTGGGTGTTGTTCCCGTTCATATCTGTGTTACTCAGGCAGATTATATAGAACAAGACAGAACGTCAGTCTGTCCCTAGAGGTTATCCTGCAGCCTTTCAGTTTGTAGGAGAATTTGTTATCCTAAACGTGTCTGTGTCTGCATCACCAGAAAAATGGTGATTCACAGATCTCCGAGCCACATTTACGAGCCTTTCAGCGTGTGTAAGACCGTGTATTAAAAAGTGTGTTAGGGCCTACATTGCCCCCAAGCCAAGGTCCAGAGCAGTGATAGAAAAGACACTCAGAGATGCTATCTGAAGCCACTAGAGATGCCTGAGCTTCAGGAAGTCCAAGACTAAGCGTCCCCCTGACCTGTTCTTCCTGTGGCCTTCCTTCTCTGGGCAGTCCCATAGGATGCAGTGGCTGAGTCCCCATCCTGCCGCAGAGGCAGCATCATACCTCCTCAGTCGTCAGCCCGCTAGGTCCACCCTGCAAATGCCATCTCTCCCAGCTGACACTAGCCTCACAGAGACTCTCGCTTTCACCTCCTCGATTACTGCACAGGCCCCAGTGCACCTTCCCTCCTCCGTCCTGTTGAGAAGTGTAAATCTGGCGCAGTGTGATCTAGGCTGTGAACAACCTCCCGAGTGTGCCATCCCGGGTCTTGCCCTGTTGCTCTTTCCTTCCCTGCCCCAGGGGCGTCGGTTTTCATCACGTGCCCCTCCTTTCCTCTTGAGTCTGCTGTCCTAGAATCTCAGCATTCCTCCCTTGGCTCCTTCTTGGGAAACTCTTAGTGTCTTCTGCTAAAGCGGTGCTTGATCCTGACATGGCCTGTAGGTGTAGAGCTGACTTTTGACTTGTGTTGTTGAGACAAGGTCTCGTATTACCCTGGCTGGCCTTGAACTCCCATAGATCTACCAGACTCTGCCTCCTGGCTGCTGGGATTAAAGGTGTCACCACCAGGCCAGCTTAAAAATGGCTCTTTTACTACTTGTATAAATTAAACTGCAGCAAAGCTAAATGTTGTTTTAAATATCTCAGTACTTACATTTTGATAATCAGTCCACATGTCTTCCTCATCAATTAAGTCTTCCATGGAGTTTGGTTATCACTCTACATACACGCTTGACTTAAGTCTAGTCAACGTCAATAACAGTTCCTTCTTAGGGACCTTCCAGGAAGGAGCTCCTTGAAGGCAGAGAGGTGGAGAGAAGCGTCTACAGGAGCTAAGCATCCTGTGATCCACTGGAACGCACATCCTGTAGTCTCTGGAAGAGTCATTTGAACATGTATTTGCCCTGAATCACCTCTAGTCAGTGGCCCTCAACCTCCCTACGCTGTGCCCTATAATACAGCTCCTCACACTGGGTGACCCAACCAGAAAACTATTTTCTTGCTACTTCATAACTATAATTTTGCTACTTTGTGAATCATAGTGTAAATATTTGATATGCAGAATATTTGATATGCAACCTCAATGGGGTCTCCACCCACAAGTTGAGAACCATTACTCCAGATATGAATACACTTTCAAAGTAGAAAGTTTTTGTTCAGAATTCCCCCTTGCTTTTGAAACATCACACTAGCTTCCAAAGGCTTGGCTTCTTTGTTCCTTTTTCTCTTTCTCTTTCTCTCTCTTTCTTTCTTTTTGGTTTTGTTTAGTTTTGGGTTTTGGTTGTTTTCTGTTTTGTGGTTTTTGTTTTTCAAAATAGGGCTTCTCTGCCCTGGCTGTCCTGGAATTCAGTCTGTGACCCGGCTGGCCTCAAACTCAGAGATCTGCCTGCTTCTGCCTAGGGTATTTTTTTCTAATGTTTTGATTTTTATGCTGTGTAAGAGCCATCCGTTCTAGTCTAGTACAGTGCAGGCATCTCTAAGGAGACACCCGAACTGGTTAGTGATGCTGACAAGGTCAACTAAGGTTTAGTTCCTGAGGTGCCATAGCTGTATTTTACATGAGGATACTCACTTCTGAGGAAACTAAGAGTCAATGTTGACAGCAAAGTTATATAGGGTGGTTTAGTCTTTTTATTACAAGATTCTTACAAAGTGTGGCTTTCAGAATGTTCTTATTTCATACTACAAAATAAGGAATCATCGTTGATCAAAAGTGCCTCATTTTCAGAACCACCTACTCAAAGATAGACGTTTGAAAAATGGCATAAATCTTCCTTAGCAAGCATCTGTTAATTGTGTGTGTATTGCTAATTGCATACTGCAATGGAATACCCACATTGCATAGATAAAATGAGACCCATTTAGCTTAGAGTACTTTTTACTTATAATGTACTTATAAAATATGGGCCATTCTATTAGTTCAGGAACCATACTCATAGGAGTAAATACCTCAGGTTCATGCCTTCCCCTTCTTTCCCTCGCAACATTTTTCATTGTTTATCATTGCAAAAGGGAAACGAATCTCAAGGCAATCAATTCACCCCTCTATTGGCTATTTTTGTATGTGTTTTGATTAAGCAGAATCAAAACAGTCAAACAAGCTCTTTATTTGTGGGGCTGAATCAGTCAAGAACCCTCACATCCTTTTTATTACAGAAAAGATTGACATTCACTCCTCGTCTCACTTCTTCTAAGTTGTACTTCCTCATTTCTGTCAATTTCAACAGTTTTGAGCTACTTTTTAAAAAAGTTTTCCACCCCTATTCTTGGTCCTGACATTATGTCACTTATTGGAATCAAGAATTCCATGTGAGCTTCTATAAGTAAAATGACACTGAAATAATTATAATCTCCTGGTATGGTGTTCATTCAGCTGAGGATCTCTTGTGAACTGGAATTCCCGTTCCCCTTTACTTACATTATGTGTATGAACATTCTGCCTGTATGTGTGCATGTGCACACAGTTGGAGTGATGGATGGTTTGTGGTACCAGAAGTCAAACCTGGGTTCTCTCAAGAACAAGTACTCTAAACTACTAGCCTCGCATCTGGAATTCTTTTAGTACTTAACACACTGGTAGATAAAGCTGACAAAAGTCCTTTCTCATGTTACTGCTAGTTTTTTGAGAACAATTTTTTAATAAGACTTCCCATAGTAAAATAACTTAAGCTGCCTCTAAGATAAATTATAATTTTTGCACTTGTAAAAAAAACTTTACATCACATTTTTATACCTCATACTAAAGTTTCGAGTTGGAGAGAAATGAGGAAAGAACCCTGTCTAGCTTTTCTTACCTCTTTAAGCTGTATGTTTGTCTATGTATTCAGTGTAACCAGGAGCTCTGGCTAGATTTTGTCATTATTTGTGGATTTGACAAAGAAAGAAAACCAGAAAGTATGAGGATTGTGCCCTGGGAGCGTCTGCCCGCACTCCTGCTTGGTTGCTTCCCAATTGAAGCATTACATGATAACCAAGGATGTTTTGGTTTTGTTCAACTAAAATCTGAGATTTGAAAGCCAAATAGTTGTAAATACACTGGTCTTCTAGGGAGAGTTTCTCTCTTCAGCAGGGATCAGCCACTGTAAGTGAGGGTCAGCATGCAAGTATTTCTCCAACAGACCTTGTTAAAATATGGAACTCCTTACACCCACATGTCTATCAAGAATGGTGAGTTGACGAAGGAGAGTCCTCTCAGTGCTTAAGAACACTGCTCTTCCAAGGTCAATTCTTAGCACCCTATGGCAACTCACAGCAATCTGAAACTCCAGCTCCAGGGACTCTCACACCCTCTTCTGGCCTCCATAGACACCAGGTACACATGTGGTACACAGACATATATGCAAGGAAAACACACACATTTAAAATAATAGTCCTTAAAGGAAATGATTCTGATGTGTCAGAAGCACAACTAGTTTTCTATGCATTGACATCTTCAGCTACCAGAGTGTCTGGTTCCTGCCAGCAGAGGGACTTGGGCACGGGAGCTGGGCTGCCAGTACTTTACGTGTCACTCCTAACCCAGAGCAGACCTGAGTCTCTTACTAGCTTGAACTAATGTAAGCTTAGTGAAGCTGAAGAGCCAAGGAAATAGAACTGTTTATGGCTCACCACGGAGCCATACTCAGACTGAGGCCAAGTACATTCCACCTGTGCTGTGCCCTGTACTCTGCTTTGGGGCTGCCATTCTCAGGAGAAGCAGTCCCTGTGATACTTTCTCTGCTAGATGCTTAGTGTGTTGTTACTTGGGGCTCATTGTTTAAAAAGAAAAACTATTTACAGACTGACTAGCTCCTTGTTCTTGACCTTAGTTCTTAGTGTCCCTGGATAAGTGTCAGCGACACAGTGTTGGTTATCAGTCTCCACAGTCCCTGCCACTGTACAGCGGATCCGTGCCCAGTCTTCTTGTGGGTTTGCATTAATTCAGGGGTGTGCCTTCTGTCCATCACAGCCTTAACCGAGTGAGGTTTTCAGTCTGCAGAGTCTTCTCTGTTGCTGTGAAATGCCATGCAGCCTTGCTAGCATGCGGGCAGAGGATTGAGTATTAATCACCTAGTTGTGTCCATAATAGATGGGAGCCATGACTCCATGCGTGTGTCCATAGAATACTCTGACCTAGTGTGACGCTTGAAGGACTTTGTGAACCAATGGCTTCACACATGCTAGGCAGGTACTCTGCCTGTCACTGAGCAGCCATAACCTAACTAAGTTCTGCTGAGTCACCTGAAGTCAGTGTTGGCCTTTCGTTTATTGAGTAGGAGTTCAATCAAGAACTTCACTCATACCAGACAAGCAGAGACTTCTAAGGAAAAACTAAAAGGAGCTTTCCTTGTAGGTGTGGAGTACTCATAAACTCCTTAAGTTATGTACCAGAGACACGTAGAAAAATAAGCAGACTGCTCCATGTAAGACTGGAGAGAGCACTCAGACAGGTAAAGCACGGGTCGGTAGCAGGAAGGTATGTCCTGGGGAATGAGAATCTTGAAGAGAGACCGTCTCCCTAGAACACTACTGCATTTGTAACTATTGGTTTTAGTTATATTTTAAATATATGTAGATATTTAAGCCAAAATCTTAAGAATTAGTGGGATTTTTTTGCAGGTTAGAAATAGAATGAAAGACGTGTCAAATGTGAACATGTAGGTAAAATGATCTGATCAGAAAATCAGTGTGAGATTTACAGAAAGTGGCAACCATGGGGACTCTGAGATCTAAAGCTTAGAGACATCCATGGACTTCAGCCCTAAGGACCCAGTCATTACCTAGGTACCATTTGATGTGAAGAAGAACAAAAGAAGGATGAGAGATGAGCCCAGCTTGTGCAGTTTGGGTGAGCAGTAGGGTGGTACCTGTGGTGGAGAGAGGTGCGTAAGGGGAAGGAAGCCTATGAAATGATAAACTGAGCCTTGCTGGGATATGTCAACAGGTTGACTAGCTCATCCTCACAGCTGAAGAGTGACCTGAAGATCAGCTACAGGAACAAAACTGTGGGCACAAACTTAACCTAAGTCATTATAGTAGCATCTACAAGGAAATAGAGGACCGTGTATAAATCCTTAGTTTCTGTACTTGTGGGAGAGACAGATAGAGCAAGAGGTAGAAAGAAGTTCTCAAAAAAAAAAAAAAAAAACCCACACAGATTGGAACAGGTAAGAGCAGCAGAGTGATGCTGTGGTTGCCTCTCTACGGAATAGTCATCTATCTACACTAGTAGACGTCAACTCTGTGGGCAGAGAAAAGACAGCTAAAGACTAGAATTGCAGACAGTGTTTTCATGGGATGTGGAGACATGGCTAAGCATTTAAAAGCACATATTTCTCTAAGAGAGGATATGAGTTAACTCACATATGCATACCCAAACCCCCCCCCCACACACACACACACATACACACACACGGCGGGGAGGGGTTTCAAAAATTGCATCATTGCTAGGAAAATGGTTCTTAAGATGGACAAGCCATAAATATTTTTCTAGACTGAAGGAAAGAATCCAGAACAAAAGAAGAGGTAAGTGTGGAGCTGAAGGACTAGGATGGGACGGCAGTGCCGGTCACAGAACACTCCCTGGACCTGTGTTGCCCTCACAGATGAACCTCTCTGATAACAGTCCCCAGCCTTTGCCTCTCTCCCAGGCACCTAAGTGCACAAGTGAAAGGCAGGCCATCAAACAAGTGCAGAATAGGTGAATTGCAACCTTAAAACAAAGAGCTGATACACGTACAGCTTTCCAACCAAGATGTCTTTCCAAAGATTAGATGTTAGCCTGGCCATTCTGCCCAGCGCTTTCAACCCAGCTAACTAGGACTTACTCTTGGAAGCCCTCAGGGGAGACCCACAGAACCTGGGCTCACTGGCTCAGTACATCAGCCCCAGCCAAGTGCATTGGAGAGACTGCCTTGATTTGTCCACCTGTTAGCATCTTACAAATGCCTTTCCCAGTTTTAGATCTACTTCCAAAGCCTATGTTTAGGGACTAGGTACTAGGAATCCATCCCCCTTTCTGCTTGTATGCTTTCCAAAGTGATAAGTATTGGGGGAGGGGGGCATCCATAGCCAGCCTGTTGGCATAGGCCAGGACATCTCAGCCACCTGGGAAGCTGAGGCAGAAGGATCACAAGTTTAAGGCAGCCTAGACACCCTAGTGAGACCCTGTCGTGAGATAGAGCTGAGCTTAGTGCTTAGCCTTCTGTAAAGTTCCAGTACTGCAGAACGTGGGAGGGAGGATAACGCATCGACTGTGTAAACTGGACTCATTTACCCCAGCGATCTGACAGCGATAACTGTGCTAGTCTTGTTAAATGAATCTGCTAACCATGGATTAAAAAGAGCTTCTGAGAAATGAAGGAAAACTCAGCAGAATTGGGAACATACCAGAAGTTGAGGCAGAAAAGTACTTATCTCACATATAGGTGAAGTCCTAAGTGTCTAGGTCTAGAAACAAGAAAGATTCCTAGTCAGGGTGGAAGTGTAACAAACTGTAAAAACTACAATGCAGAAAAAGCACCCGTGTCATTATACAGATCGCAGACACCCTGAGAAGAGTCAGTGGAGCTAATCATTAATTTCCTCACTCGTAAGAAGCAGTCGTTTCACTGTCCTCATTGAGAGACCGAGGTATGCTATACCTGGGTCATACACACATACGCACATTGATATCGTACATACATGTGTTTGCACACACCGCTCTTCCTGAAGAGCTAAAGAAGTCAAACACTCGCAGGCTTCCTAAAAGTGCTAGAATGTGACTAGAAATGCTAGTGTGACTTTCTCACTGTTCCCTTTTGTGCTTCAGTGCCTCACTGACAGAAAATGTCCCACAGTGCCTAAAATGCAAGGCTGGAAGACTAAGCTCTCCTGACCAAAGACAGAACAGTGCTACTGGGCTAAATAGGGTGAGACATCTGTGTCTGGGCTAAATAGGGCGAGACGTCTGTGTCTGGGGGCCGTCTATTTTCAAGGGCCAGGCACTGAGGCCTAGCCAGAGTTTTGGTTTTGGTTTGGCTTGGTTTGGGTTGGGTTGGGTTTTGGTTTTGGTTTTGGTTTTTTGGTCCAGGCAACACACTGCTGGCCACTTGCTGATATGCATTCTGATACTGATAAGCCCACAACTTTTTCCAAATGGAGGGTAATATGACATGAACTTTTGGGGTTCTGTTATCCAAAGGAAAATCTGTATCATAGCAATGTCCCTTTCCACCACAGGAAGGCCAGACATTAGGCAGGTCGTCAGCAAAGCAGATGGCAGGGCCTTCTCTCCACACACTGTTGTTCCAGGGGCCACAGCCAGCATATCTTAGTTTATAAGCACACAAGTCTTCATGGTCACCTCTTCAGACACCTCTTTCATAATCCTGACAAGGAGTCAGAGGCTAAAGGATAGTTTGTCTGAGGGGAGAGTGTTTACCAACAGGTTTTAAGACAGTTACTTCTGCACTATGAAAGATTTGAGAGCAAGAGTATTTCTGTCTTCTCACCCTGTCAGTAACTACTGTCATTTTCAGTCTATATCTGTGACCATTTGTAAAAGCACATGTGTGTCTGGGGGCAACTGAGTAGGGTAATGTACTCTGTTAAAGACAGGATCTCACTAAGTATCTCTGGCTGGCTTAGAACACTATTTTTATACCAGGCTGGCCTTGAACTCACAATGATCCCACAGCATCTGCCCTGCCCCTGTCCCTGCCCCTGCCCCTGCCCCTTCCCCGGCCTGTCCCTGCTTCCCAGTTGTTGGCATGTGGTATGCCCCACCGCAACTGACTTAGTACTTTTATTTTTATACTTCATGAACAAAATATTATTTAAGTGTCAGTGATCTCTTCTTTTTTCTACTCCATTCTTAGCAGATCCGTATGAGGTAAAACTATATAAAATGACTTTCAAACCCTAGCTCTCAGAGGCCATTTTCCTTCTTAAGTATGTCTTCATGGGACTGGAAAAGGAAAAGATACCAAGAGCGCAAGGCCCTGGGTTCGGTCCCCAGCTCCGAAAAAAAAAAAGAAAAAAAAAAAAGGAAAAGATACCAAAAGTAACACCTGGCTTGTTGACAGTTACTATGATAAATTTCTTTCAAATAAACTAGTGAGAGTTCCAAAAGGCATTTGGAAATGAGAATTAATGTGATGAAGTCATAAGACAACTTAGTATGTTAAAAGTACGGTGTCTGTCCACATTGGCCTCTCCCAAAACTCTGGCTCTTGAATAAAAACTTTCAAAAATAATTTCAAGGGGTTGGGGATTTAGCTCAGCGGTAGAGCGCTTGCCTAGCGAGTGCAAGGCCCTGGGTTCGGTCCCCAGCTCCGAAAAAACGAAAAAAGAAAAAAAAATAATTTCAAGTCAGAATCTAATGCTGAGACAGAATTTTTCTCCCTCTGGCCTTCCAGAGGACCCTTCTAGGTCCCGGTGCTGCACCAAGTGGTCTGTGAAAGGTGTTGCCAGTGTACCTGGGGTAAAACACAGGCCACCACGGACTGTCAAGTAATGAGAGGACACCAACTCGAAACCTTTTATGCTGTTGTCTAGCACACTCTCCTTTTCTACCCAACACCCCTTCCCCCTCCCCCCTCTCCCTCCCAAAAATCTTTTCAGAAATAAGTTAAAATAAGAAGTATGGTTATTGGAGAATAATTAGGCCCCCAGGAGAAGAGACGCTGTATTCATTAATGCCCCAGGTTGTGATTAGCTAATAATGGCAGTGCCTATGTCATTGCATAATTACTCTGCAGTTCACACTGTTGGAATACAGCGTCCAAGCTGCTCAGAGACAAGACAGCAACCACAGGCTTCAGGATCTTACGTTTAGTAGATATTTTCTCTTTGTTTACAATTGTTTTCTTTTCTAAGCCACAAAGACACTGCTTTCACAATCTAATTATTTTGTAGAGAGTGGTTAATGAATGCATGGACGGCAATCTTGCTCTTTTCTGCTACTGTTGTTTTGTGTAGCTTAGCAGAAAACTTGCTGCCTGGAAAATGGAGGGAAGAGGGTCAATATAAGAAAATCTGGTTTTTCCTGTGAGCGTTCTGTAGAGTTGTGCTAGATATGGCCTGCAGATACACAGGTAAAGGGAATGTCTTAAAGAAGAGAAACTCTTCAGTAAAGAGGTGGCCAGTGTGAAAGTGAACCAACCCCTAATGCACTTTCTCTGCCTTCCATGGCATATCTGAGTCTTGAGAAGGATTAACTACAGACCATTCCTAGCTGTCAGCAGTCAGCCTTCCCCCAGCAGAAATGCTCTTCACTATCTATACACCTTCTGTAGAATATAAGCAAGCAACAGGAAAGCTTTTGGGGTTTGCAATGGGTCTCAGGGCAAGTGAAGTCACAGAATGGCCCTGTATCTGGGCCTCCCGTCTCCTGCTTATGCGTATGAGTGGCCACTTGTACTGAGAGCAGACATGTACCCATGTCCTCTTCATGTCAGAAGAATGAAAGTGTCTCTGTCCCTATTCTGGTGACACAAAGGCAGCATCTGCCTCACCAGTTTTATTTTGAAATACCTTTACTTTATTTGACATATAACAGAAAGAAAGAGTCTGGTAAGTCTTCACCTAAATCACCACCTCCTCTGAGTCATTAGGGCCCTTCAGTAAGGCTCTAACCCAAAGAGAAACCCGTGCCCTTGCTAAGAAGTGCAGATCAGCTTTGCTGGAAGAAAACTATGCAGACATCTGATCCCCCTGCCTCAGCCTCCATTCATTTAGAAGCACCTAGTACCTACTGTGTATCATTATCCTATGGTTCTAGGAAATTAAAACAGGCATAAATCTCTATTCTTTAATATGCTTGCCTTCTATTAGGATTTTTTAATACACGGAACAAAACCACACCTATTACAGTTGTTTTAGCTCTCATTTTTCCCTGACTCCCAATTGTTTTTCTTTCCTTTCATAAGCCAAACCTGACTTCTTCTACTAAACCTTCATTTTCATATGACTTAAACTAAATTGTATATAAAACCAGTTCTACAGCAAATTGATAGAACTACATCAGACATCCCTGAGACAAATGTTTCCCAATCATTCATGCAAAAGATTTCTGAGAGCCCCTCCCCCACAATCATAGCATTTTTAGTGGATTTAATAAACCCAAAATGGGCTAAATGCTGATTCTGATGTGGGAAGTCCTAACTGCCTCTTAAAGCAAACAAAGCCTTTATAACTAAGTGCATATGCTCAGAGCTATCTGTTTCCAAAACCACCAGAGCAGCTCTGAGGAGATCGCCCAGATAGCCCACATAGCACCTAGCATCACTGGCTTCTGGGTTTACACCACACAAATCTGGCCTTTGTGGTTGTTGATTTGGAATTGGAGAGACATGTGCTAGTAAATATCCCTTGGTCAGAAGACTGAAATTCCAAATAGGGCAAGCATGGAGAGTCATAAAACCACATAGATACCTTTGATCCTCAGTGTCTATAGAGAGCTGAGCCTCTCCCATCTGCATTTATATTATAAAGTAAAATGGAGAGCTCTCCAGAAGTTGGGCCTTGAACTGTGAGAATTCTGCCTCATTGCAGTGCTCATTTTGTAGATGGAAGCCATGTCTAGAACTAGTAAAAAGTGAAAAGCTTCTTAAAGCTGAGCGAAGGGATGTCTGAGGCCACAAAGGCTATCTTCAGGTTTGCAGCAAACCCTTTGTACGTGATTATTTAGATCTCTGCATTCATATTTTTACAAGAAAGAGCAACATATCTCTGGGATGGCTCCACTCCCTTTAGAAGACATCTATTTTCAGATGTGTCTCCTTCATATTAACCTGAAATCTATCACTTTGTAATTTCCATCCACTGAATCTAATTTTGATCTCTCAAACTACAAAGAATACTTTTTTGATGCCAGGACCTAAGACTGATTCATCCCTTGGTTTTCTCTTTGTGAACTAAATATTACATTTTAAACTTTCTCCTTCCTTAACTTTTTTTGTATCTGATCATTTTCCTGAATGTTCTCAAAGCTACACACACACACACACACACACACACACACACACACACACACACACACACACACACACATACACACACACACACACACACACACACACAGAGTTTTGGGGATGGCGCGTTTCTGGGTGACTAGGTTAGCAGTAAAAGCTACAGAGTTTGTCTCTGTTTAACCAGTCACCAAAGGGTGCAGAAGCAGTGGATCTTCAAATGCTGCTGAGTGATGCAGTGGTGGTCAATTTCTCTTCAAGACAGAATGGCCAAAAGTTTCCCAGCAATTTCACCCTTGCCATGTAGCAAACACCAGTGCCACCTCATCTGATTATCATGCCCACTCCCAGAAATAAATCCTATTACTTCTTCTTTGGGAATTAATGCTAAGCCTCAGTTAAATTGATATTCCCTGGTATCCTAGATTGGAAGCAACAGAGGCAGAAACATTAAAGGTAGATCTAGGAACACAAGCAAGTGTGTTGCCTCCATCTCTGCAGTAGCCATGAAGACAGCCAAAGCCCAGCATAGGCTCTGAGTTAAGTGTCAGCACAGTGTCGACTCTCGTTAGTGAGCTGCCTGTAACCGGTTCCACCATTCTCCGTGCCTAGCACCTGTTGTGCACTCAGAAAGTATTAGATGCCACCATAGTAAGTTCCCTATCACTGCTTACCACAGTGTAGGTGCTTCCACAGCATCTTAAAGTTCTACAGAAAAAGAACCCAGCACAGTCACTGGGCTGACATCAGAGTTCAGCCAGCCACATTCCTTCAAAAAGGAGCTCGAGCATTCCTTTTTCTATCTTCTGGCCACTGATCTGACTTTATTCCTGGGCCCAGTCTCCATCTTCAGAGCCAGGAACTTTGGGCCAAATACTTCTCATGCTGCCACATTCCTGGAGTTTTCTCTGTCTTCTACTTTTATGGGAAAATGTCCCCATCTCAGTGTCAGCCAACAGCCGTTCTACCTCCATCCTTAGTTGGTCTTCATCACGGAGCCTGTTGTATCCTAGGTTCTAGGAATTGACGCTCTCTCTTGAGCCACCCACATCATTCTGCCTACATCTTTCTTGAGATGTAGTCTGTCTAGAACCACAGCTTTGCCTACCCAGGACAGAGAGAGAACACCTTGGTGTTCTTTATCAAAACACGGTGCCTTACCAAAGAGCATCATGGCATCTTTTTGCATGAAGGTCAGTGCCCTAGCGCTGGCCATTACCAATGAGTGCATGAGCTATCTTGCCAGCCTCTCCATTCCAAGTATCACCCTTCTTCCCAAAAGCACAGTGAAAATGGTAATGAGGAGAGGAGTCCTTTCATTCTGGAAATCTAGGAAAAGGCATCAATCTGTGGCACAAGTCACCTTTGAAAGAAAAAAACTAAATACCCTATTGCTGAGATAGGAGCTCAGATCCTTGTATATGGCAAACGTGTGTTCTAGCCACAGATGAAACTTTCTTAACAAGGATCACTAACCCTACCTTTCCTCATTTGCTGGTTAAAAGAAGACTTCTATTTATGTGTGCATGAAAAAGTCATGTGGTTCTTCTGAGGACCCTATTCACAGCAGGAATCCCAGCTGCCATGTGTCCCCCATATATGTACCTCACATGTGTACCCCACATGTGTACTAGGTCAATCCATTTAACACCTGAATCTACGCTTTCTTATCCTCAAAGGAAAAGACTTCTGACTAGTTTATAAATTGCCTTAAAGTATCTCCGTGCAATGGAAGAAAGTCTGAGAGATGTCTTACGAGTGCTGACATCCAGAGAGCAGACCCAGACCTGGCACTGTGTACGTAACACTCAGCAGCTCTTCCATTTTTTTCTACATCACAAAGGCCTGACTAGGTACTTAGACTGTGACTCGGAGCTTTCATCTGAGGCAACAAAATACTGGATGTGTTGCTTACCCAGGACAGACCCTGAAGACAGAGAAGCCATCGTGTCCTCTCCGTTGGGGGTGGTGTTAGGGATAGCTCCATGTGGAGCTTTGCAGTAAAGAACAAACCTCGTCAGATGAGCAGACATTTTGTGATCATATCAAGGTAAATGTGCCCTTACCTCAGTCTTTGACTACCTCACTTCTCCCATTTCGTGTTACCCCTAAAAGGGGGTACCCCATAAAAGGGCACAGACTTTAGTATGAGCTAATAAAGACAAGATTTTGTGTACTGCACTTCATTTTCTTTCCCGTTAGTCAGCTTGGGAACCTAGAGGCTGGTAGGTTAGATGTAATCTGTAAAGCAGACTTCCTGTGCCTTGTACGACAGTTATCACTATCACAACGTGAACAAGGCAGACCAGATACTGCTGGGCCACTCGCATGCCTCCTTAACACTGCTCTGCAGCCTCTTGTAGGAAACGAAGCAGCCTGCCGTCCACACACATTTCTGGAAAAGCAGCCAATGTTTAAATACTGCATGTTTTCTGGAGTGCTGGTTTTGCATTTTGCAAATAGGTTTAGTGAGAAAGTGGAGGATGTGGCTCCCAGTGGAGACTGAAGAGAATTTCAAGTGGACAGAATGAAGTTCCCAGGACAGCCCACTGCTAGTCTACTAACCCTGAAACAGGGAAACATGTGGATTGATGGCATTTGGTTTCTTTCTGGTTGCACTGAGGATCTTCTTCTATATTGTGCATCTGCCAAACATCTACTTTTTAAGTGGTTGACTGAGATAGTCCCTGTGACAATCTGAATTTAAACAAAGTGCTAAAGTTTAAAGAGTTCTAAAGGTAATTCCATACGCAACTGGAAGAACTCTTTGCAACAAAGACTAAAGTTGGGGCACATTCGAAAGTATTAGCCAAGGACCCACTGAAAGGCCTCTCACTTCAAGGCACTGCACACAGGTAAGGTCTCACGGTTCATATTGAAGTCTTCTCTGCTCCTGGTCTTGTCTTCTACTAGGATTTCCAAAAAAAAAAAAAAATCGTATAAGAAGATGTGAGAATCTGTATTCAATCTACTTACTACAGTCAGTCCCAAGTGGTTTTAAATTAAGTAGAAAAACAAGGTGTAAAGAGAGCTATTATTTACACCGATTCTTCACTGCTCGTAGCACAATGGTCCTGTGGTTCCAAGGCCGTTCCATCACCACTCATTTCCCTAAACACAGACTTGCTTGATACTGCAGGACACCTCTCAAACCTAAAGAACCCCTAAAATCACCCATGAGTCATAGAGTCAGCCAGTTCCAGTGTCGTTTTCTCTCTTGCCACACACTGAGACTCTAAGATGAAGTAAGTAAGCGGCTGCTGAGTCTGCCTCCTCTCTGATATCTGCTTACATAAAGGCAGGTAGTGAACAGCTTAGAGCCACTCGTTTATCAGATGACCAGGGGCCTAGATTTCCTCCTGTCCATGCCCCCGCCAAGTGTTTTCTGTCCACTTCCCAGACTGTGAGGATTATCCCATGTCTCAGCCTATTGTTTTCCAGTCACTTCTCTTTGCTCTGAGTAGTGTGAGGAACAGAAAGAAAAATGAAGCTTTGAGTGCAGCCAGACTTCTGATGGCACTGTACCCTGAGCACGGGAGGGGCGGGACTGACTGTATCCATCAGGACATCCCTTGTACTTTGCTTTGGCCCTGATGAAGGACAGGTTTTGTCAAAATATATGAAGCTCCTTTGCAATGCCAGAGTAACCGATGTATTTCCTCTTCAGAGTCATTCTGTATTAGCCTCTTATTAGTCTAGTCAAGGTAGCTTCCAATGGCTGCTGTTGACAGGATATGTGTTTTCTGGTTTTCCATAATCTTATGACCTACCACTGGAAGCAGTGTGTGTTCAGTGGAAACTCTACTTCAGAGTTTGAGCTGTGATCTTCTCCTGGGCTACTGATCTATGGGTTCAGCATTTCCCATGTGAGCAGCAGTGAACCACATTGCCTGTCAGCCACAGTCACACAGAGAAGCATCAGGCCTCTAAGCTGTATTGCTGAGTCAGGATGCTCAGTAGGGTGGTTTAGCAAACACATTTCCAATTTAGGATATTTTCCATTTTTGAATGGGATCTTTGTTCTGCTGGAAGTCAAGGAGCATCTGTATTTTCAAGTTGTTTATATCTCTGAATCTTAAGTGTGCCTCCTTACTTGGCATAGTTAAGTCTCAGCTGGGGAGTTCTGTTAAATACAGTCTGGTCATCTCTCTACGCTTCAGAGAAGACTGCTGTGAATAAGACGAATCCGGGTGTGTCCTTTTTCTTCTTTGTTTCATGCCCACTCATCTCTCTAGTCTTCTTTCTTTTACATTAAGTGCATATTTACCAAAACAACATTTTAATTTCATTAATGATTTTTCATGCTTTCAAATTCTATTTAATGATTATTATAAATTATCAGAACATACTTCTAATTTATATTCTTAATTTCAGTAAAATTAAAAAAATGTTTCTCATGTAATTATTTCCTTTCAGCCTTTTAAATGTTATTTATTTGAACAGTATGTTAAAAACCTAGCAACAATTATAATTGCAACAACCTAGCAATATTATAATTATTTTTCATAACCTTACATCTTTTAAAGAAACATAATAAAGGAGAACAAGTAATAAATCTTTGTATTTCTAAGGTATTTATAGGTATTCTTATTTATAATTTCTAGTTCTCTTCATTCTCAACATTTAAGGTTTTGGCTTTATCTTTCTCACTTGTTTGGCTATTGTCAAATACATTATATTTCTTATACCACATACCTAATCATATAGCTAGGTATATTTTAGCCAAGTTAGTTTAGTTAAGAGGAAAAAAATCTAATATACTTCATAATTACTTCCTCTCTTCTCTCTTCTCTCCTCTCTCTCTCTCTCTCTCTCTCTCTCTCTCTCTCTCTCTCTCTCTCTCTCTCTGTGTGTGTACCTCAGATCTCTTGTTATAAACCTAAAGAATTTGACTATTCCTTTGGAGACAGAGCTTACCTATTAAGCAGTACTTTTCTTTGTGTTCCTTCTAATCTGGGAATTCTTTTCTCCATTTCTGGAAGGTAATTTTGCTGGATATGATTTTGGTTGGCAGTTTGTTTGGGTTTTGTTTTTTTCTAACACTGAGTATATCCTGTTATGAATGCATTGATTCTGCTGAGAAGTCAACTGACTCTTTCTGGAATCCTTGTAAAATGGTCCTTTTCTTTGATGCTTTCAGAATTTCCTGTCTTTGACATTCAGTATTTGCACTTGTATATCTGGATATGGCTCCATTGTGACATAGCAATTTACTTAGAATTGTTTCATTTTGGAGACACTGGATGTGCCAGTGTCTCTCATCAGACTTGGGAAATTATTAACCATCATGCTTTGGAACACTTTTCTAGTCTCTACTGTCACCTTTCACTTTGTGCTTTATGTGTATGTTAATGTGCTCAACACTGTACCGGGTTCCTATGACCCTGTGTTCACTGTTTATTTCTCTCTTTTTTGATAGCTTCAAGTTCACTCATTCTTGTACTGGTTCATATTTGCTCTTGATCCCTGTGGTGAAATGATTTATTGCAGCTCCTTTTCAGCTGTAGAATTCCCTTTGTTTATATTCTTTGTCTTGTTGATATTTTTGATGATTAAACATACTGATATACCTTTCTTCCATTCTTTAAGCAGGATTTCTTTTACTTGAGTATCTTTTTAATATCTTCTTTGATTTTTTTTCTACTTTCTAAGTCTTAATATCTGGACCCCTATTGTCTGTTCTTTTGATCTTCCACCTTATTTCTTGGCTTGTATTGTGACATTTATTAACCACTGGGCATTCACTCACTTCCTCCTTCACTCCCAGGCAGACTTCTTGGTTGTTTGCTTGCTTAGCAGCTTAGCAAGGCTAAGTAGTGAGGACCATCGCTTTGCCATGGTGCCCTCGGTACCATTCTTCAAAGGCATGGCCTCGAGCTATGAGGGGCAGATTGTGTTTGGGTTTTGTTGTTGTTTTGTTTTGCTAGTGTGTGTGTGTGTGTGTGTGTGTGTGTGTGTGTGTGTGTGTGTGTGTGTGTGTGTGTGTGTTTCCTTTCTTTACATAGCTCTCCTCATTGTCTCTTTGCCTGATCTGTTAGGTTCCTAGCTAACATATCTCTATTGTCACCACACATGGTGTTGTTAGCCTTAGCACAATTCCAAATTGGGCCGGGGGTGGGAGGGTGTTATGTTGTTTGGTTGGTTGGTTGGTTGGTTGGTTGGTTGGTTGGGTTTTGTTTTGTTTTGTTTTTGTCTTTTTTTTTCTTAGTCTCCAAAATCTGATATGATTAAAGCCAGGGCCTTGTAGGATAATCTTTAAATTCATCCTGGAGACATGTACTGACCCCAGGAAGACATTCCGTAACTTTCTCTGACTGTTTCATTAGAACCATCAGCCTACTCAGAATTGCTTACCAAAAACAATTTTGATCCCAGTAGCATTTTTGGCTTAAAATCTCTGTTTCAAATAAATGTATCCCCTTTAGAAGCACCTGTATTCTTACAGCCTGTCTCACACTCTAGACAGAAATTCTGTGTTATTGCCTCAGAGCTGGTGGATACAATGGCTTGCTTTTCTTCAACACCTCTTATCTTCAGAAGAGTCTTTGTGCAGTGGTCATAGGCTACACTGCTCTTGACTTGCCTTTTCTAGCAGACTTCTAGCCTGTAAGTGATAACACAAAGGTAAATGAAGCCAGGGTTCCCCTAGCAAGCTGTTTAGGGGGAGTCCTGCATTCTTCATGGCTTACCATCTAATTTGGGCAATTAAGAACAGAAGGGAGGAGAACGGGGCTAACTAGAAATGGTGGAGTCTTTTCTTCCTGGAAGAACGGTAGTCCTGGATTTGGAGCTGTGAGGAAGGGAACCGCTGCCTCACTCTCAGGTGGGCTGCTCCTAAATTCATCTTCAGGAGTCTGATACTGCAGGAGAAAACCTGTTGTAGACTGTGACCAAAATGCCACAGTTTCTCTCAATTCCTACAGAAATGTATACATTTTTCTAGGAATAAAGAAGTGGATTTCTTGTTTTGATAGGACAGTGTCTAGAGATAGTAACTATAGCATTTTATAATAATATAGTAATGAGAGAGGATCCACGGATGTCGTTACATTGCCCTTTCAAGTTCTTCAGTCGTTTCACTTAAACTCATAGTTACGTTTGGTTTGGTTTGGTTTGGTTTGGTTTGGTTTCCTAGTCTTTACTTCTGGTTTAGAATTCAAACATCCATCATGAATAGTTTGCCCACCTTGTTCACTGGCACAGTCTGGTCCAGGCTTTTACGTGTAGACTAACATCAGATAGAGTCCATGGGAAACATGCCAGATTTGCACACTTTAGATGAACTAGGTTATCAGCGAGAACTCCCCCAGAAGAGAAAAGCTAGTATGTGCATGAAGCTGTTGTCTGTACCTCAGTCACACCAAGGGTGAGTTCATATAGGAAGCTGAGGTGAGTGTCTAAGCAGAAGGGCAAGCCCAGGCAGCAGCACAGCGACAATGGCTCCTAATGCCTTACAGGATGTGGTGAAGTACGAAAACTCAGCAAAGCGTTCTGAGACTCCTGGTGCAAAACGAATGCAAGGAGGCTTCTAGCTGACTGAGGCTTCTAACAGGAGAACACCTCAGAACACCTCTGGACCCCAAAAGACTTAATCCTTAGAATGAGATGAAGGTAGGAAATAAAAGTACTGATCCAAAACTTAGTGCTGAGAAGTGCTATAGATATTTCCCTCTGAGAATTTACAGCAATGAACAGGCCTCACATGAGCACCCTTACATGGGTGGTCAAAGTCCTCAGTCCATTTGAAAAGGCCTTTGGTATGTCTTGTCCTCTAGTATTTTGTGTAATCAAATGGGCATTATCCCTGAAAAGACCTTCTTCAACTCAGACCTCAAAGATTTCCGGAGATAATTTTTCAATAATATTAAGAAATCATTTAGGAATCATCAAATACAGTTATTCCAAGGACCGAGAGTAGGAATAAGTGGGCTGGAAATGTGACTCAGCAGCTAAGTGGTTGCTGCTGTGTTACCCATGTTAGATGGCCCACACATGCCTCTGACTCCAGCTCCAAGGGATCCAAGTCCCTCTTCTGGTCTTTACAGGTACCAGCATGCATATACAAATATACTAGTACTAGTATACAGACACATAAGCAGTAAAATTCTTTTTTAAAACTGGCAGAGTCAGAGTTGGACATTCTATGTAGATCAATCCAAAGCCTCTGATGTTAGAACTATTAGAGTATTAAAGGAAGTTAAACTAACATGTTCATAGACAGACACTTAAGGGATCTGAAAAGTTAGAATAGCAAATGACTATTATAATGGCCATGCTGATGCTTCTATAATGGCAAACTGTAACATAATATACAGTGCTCTAAGTCTAAAAGGATTTTACTTACATACAGCTAAAGGAAGTTTGGTGAGCAAACTGCTTCAGAATATAAATTTCAGAGTCTCCTACAGTGGGACTAACAGAAATCTAAACTTGCAGGGTTCGTTCACAATTTCCCAGGAAACCACAAGGAGCATGCTCAGTGTGCTGGCAAACAGACAGAGGAGGGCCACTGCAAGGAGGAAACTGAAGTTACGGCCTTGCGCAACGAGGCAGGGTACCAGGGAGCTAGGACCCCAGCCTGCCATGTGTCTCTTCAGTTACCAAGCCCACAAGCCACAGGACCCACACAGACGGTCCCATGTGTCTTTAACAGAAAAACTTGAAGAAAAAAAATGACAGTTTAGCAGCACTGCGGTTACCTGTGAGTGACAACAGGTTTCTGTCCATTCCAATTGGCGTTCTTATTTTGTGCTTTCTCTCTCCCTTTCTCATTTTCAGTGGCTGCTTCAACCCCCAATTCTACTGCTGGTGCAGCCATGAACTCCTTGACCTCTCTTGGGACTCTGCAAGGATTGGCTGGAGCCACTGTCGGATTGAATAATATTAATGCACTAGCAGGTACCATAAGCAGTGAGTATCTGCTGCTCGGGTGGACAGCCTTCCCCTAAATCCCCCCAGAAAACAGTCATCCAGAATTGACCCAAAAGGCTATGAAATGGGGAGAGCTACGACTTGGGATGGAGGAGCACATGGTTCAACAGGCAGAAGTTTCCCCTCTGACTTTGTCTCTAAACCAACCACGTCCCACCCCAACCCCAGTCTCTTTCCACTTGTGTAGTGTAAGTTCAAATCCTTAGAGCGCCATGGCTCAGCGTATAATCTCAGGTTCCAAGAAGTTTGGTTTGGTTTGGGTTTTCTCAGCCCACCTTCAAGGCAGGGGATTATAACAGGAAAGTTAATGGAGTGGACATTGGGAACCATACATCCAGCTTACTGCCAGTCAGCTCTAAGAGCTCAGGCAGATCGAGGCTCCCTCCTGGCCTACAGTCTCCACTGGAAAATTGAAAAATCTGAGTCAAATGATATTGAGGCCCTCCAGCTTGAAAAACCAAAGTTTTTCAGACAAGTGTAGAAGCAAGAACCTAATCCCTGGAAAGCCAGAAATGAAACTGAGTGACAGGGACATAGTGCAAGAAGGAGAATGGTCTTCATTAAGACCCCAGAGAGGCCGAGTGTCCCTAGAGACTGTAGAGTGCCATTTTACTGTGACAAGCACAGGGCTCTCACAGATAGCTCACCACATCTCACTGAATTCTGAAGCAAGCTCACTGATGGAGATAGGCGGCTGGCCTCTGCCCGCACAGCTAACTGTTCTGCTGTTCAGGTGCACGTGGGAATAGTGCCCAGGCCTGAGGATGAATCACATGTTTGGTGTGGGCTTCTGCACTAGGAAAAGTGAGCCGCAGCTACAAGGAGGGCATCTAACTTGCCTATGCGGCCGTTTGCTCGCCCTTGTTGCTCAGGAGATCCATAAACAGCCACCAGCGTTTCTGCATTGTGAACCTAGTTGTCTGCCAGGCAACCCAAGGAACACTGTCTGCTTAAGTTTTTATTAAGTGGGTCCTGGTCATTTACCTTTCTTTAAACCATAAGTAAGTAGTAAACTGTTTCCTGAGTGATCAGACCATAATTATTTTAAAGCAAAAACTGTAATTTACATTTAAAAGTTCAAAAAGTAATAGCTTGAAAGAAAAACAGGTTGGATCAGCAAGATGGCTTGCCATAAAGGTTCAACCCCTGGGCCCCCCTGGTAGAAAGAGACCATACACTTGTACAGATTATCTTCTGAGCTCCACAAGTATATCCCCACTCCCTTCCCACACATACAGAAATACGTGTAATGAAAGCGTTTAAAGAGTCTAAAGTGTATCCACATACAGGTTAACTCACATAAGCTTGGTAAGAATCCATACTTTAATAACTAGATAATCTCCAGGTTTTATTAAATCTTTTCATTTAGATGCTCTAGCGAGGCCAAATAGAAAACGACCGAGCCGAGTTCTCTGTGATCCTGAAGAAAAAGAAATGTTTCCTTCCACCCATGATAGCTTTTAATTAGCATATAGTACATGGCCTGGTAACCTGTGACAGCAGAATGCTTATTCCAGTTCAAACTGCCTCCAGCTTTTACATTTTGCAGCAGCCACCTAGGAGCCTCGAGACCCGAGTCCTGTTTTTGGTGCAGCTCCTCTTTCTGACCTTGTCCTACAGCAGAGCCAGCCTACTTGCCCTTCACTGGGTTTCGGATGTGTGTACATCCACCTCTCATGCTGCTTCTCTTGCCCCAGGACCTAGTTCCCCTCAAACAAGGACTTTGATTTGATCGCCTGCCTGTCCTTGGTCTGCAGAGTAACAGGCCAGTGGGGATGGTTGTCCTCCTCAGCACGTGCTCGTGACTGCTGTGTTCACCCGTCCGTGTCCTGTGCCCGTGACTGCTGTGTGTCTACCCGTCCGTGTCCTGTGCCTCTGCGCCTGCTTTGTTTTGTGTTGCTGGCCTTTCCCACCCTTATTGTGAGGACCCAAGGGGAACTTGTGTTGAATGCTGAGAAACCACAGCTAGTCCTTGTGTGGGATCACATGTTATACAGTTTGCTCTGGCAAGGACAAGTTTCAAATTGAGTTGCTTTGCCATGTGGGTTAATAGAAATATACATAGTTCTTGACAAGAAAGAATGTTCTTAACTTCAAATACCCTACCTACCAGTCAGTGTGAACCAGGAAGAAAATGTTAATTAAAAATTATGAAAATTATGTATAAATGGAAATATATTCCTTCGTGATAAGTGTTACTAGTGCAAACCTCTTCTACAAGCTCAGCATCAACTAAGAGGGATATTTACTACTTGTCTCAGATTAACTGTTAAAGGAAACCCCTGAGGGTGAAGTGTCCTCTTGGTTCTTTCTTCCTCAGAAGAAATGATGTCACTGCTAATGATGGTTCTCTCAAGGTAATCAAGAAATACGTCTTCAGTTCATGACAGCTTACATATTGTTTCCTTCCGAGCTGTGTCCCAGGAAGTGTTAGTGTATGGCACTGTGGCTCAGTAATGAGAGGGTTCTGGTTTTCTAAGCAGAACCAGCTATTATCCATGAACAGAGCAGCCAGAGAGAAGTAGGAGATGACACATCTTAGCCTAGAGTCCCTGCTTGAAGGACGGCCCCTCTCTAAAGAGTTCACAAAGGAGTTGCTAGGTTAAACTGTTTGAAAAACTTACTTTTCCCTCATATATTAATGAGCAAAGCAAAAAAGTATAGCTGTCTAAAGGTAAAGCCAGAATCAACAAGACCAAAAAGAACATGAGTCATTCAGGGCTTGCATCTAGATAGTTTGATTAATATATAAAACATAGGTATTAGATATTATATCAATATCTAAATTAAACAAAAACTTTCTTTTTTTTTTTTTTTTCGGAGCTGGGGACCAAACCCAGGGCCTTGTGCTTGCTAGGCAAGCGCTCTACCACTGAGCTAAATCCCCAACCCAAACAAAAACTTTCTAAGCACATATATCCACCCAGGAGCCTTTATCTGATTTCTTTCTAAATATAAGTGAAATGCATCCTTCCTCTTCTTTAATTGTGTGACTCTTTTACAAAGCTTAACATGTTTCCTTAAAACTATGATTCTTTGACTGTAACAAGTCATAAGCACTTGGTGAAGGGTCATTTCAGATTCTTTCATATGGATAAAAGAAGAAAGGATTTAAGTCGCTTAGACTGCTCTTTATTTGCATTATGGAGTCACTGTTTGATCTGCCTTCTAGCAGTTTATGAAGATGAATGTCACTCTGCACCACAGCGCAACACAAACACTTGCATTTGTGATCTTCCCAACATAGGCAAACATGGAAGGGCAGGTAGCTGAGATACTCATCTTCTGTTCTCGTCGCTTCCCTGACCCTCGTTCATTAGCAGTAGCTTAGCAGGCTAGACCTGCTCTAATGCAGTCCTTACTTTTCCTCTCTTGTGTGATCTGTAGCACCTAGAAGAGAGGCTTGCAAGTAAATGTAGTTGGCTTATGGCCACTCCTTCTAGTTATGTTCAGCACCATCCCCACAGTGCTCACAAGGTTATTTGTTTACAGTCAGGGATGCGTCTGCCATTTTAACTAATTTGCATCTGTGAGTGAAGTCCTCTGAAAAGTAATTATGACGTAACAGCTTAGTAGTCGGGGGC
Organism: Rattus norvegicus; assembly: GCF_021556685.1. Lineage (NCBI taxonomy): Eukaryota > Metazoa > Chordata > Mammalia > Rodentia > Muridae > Rattus > Rattus norvegicus. The sequence continues at coordinate 78,537,037 of NC_141550.1, forward strand.
AAATCAACCCTATTATCAATCAGGCCATCTACCTCGGCCTCTCTTACATAAGTTTGCCACACCTTTCATTATATCCAGATATCTTTGTCTAAATAGCATGAGTGAGAATTTCGATGACTAGGGAAAATAATTGATCCATTCAGCTTCCTCGAAGAAAAGCTTTATTCTTTTTAATGGAAATATTTTATTCAACTAATCTTTCTCAAACCCCTGTTTCTATTGTTCGAGGCTTTCAGAGGCAATCAGATGTTAACAGCTGAATTGATGCATGTTAACTTTGATACCACGATTATTTAATGTAGAATAACATGACCTAGTGTCTAAGAATTGCTCCCCACAGTTGAGTCCTCCTCTGAGGGTTCTTCAGATGTGCACCTCCACCTGCTACTGCCTGGACTTAGCCAGCCCATAGCCGCCAAGACTTTAAAATATATTTTCCAAGATAGCGTAATTCCAGAATATATAATGTATTTTCCAAGATGGTATAAACATTCTCAGTGCATTTGTTTGAAAGAACTTTTTGACCCCTCTTATTCTTTATTCAAGAAAGATTTATGTCATAGACTAGGGAAGCTTTAGGCTGGTATGACCACTTCTCCCCACCTTGGCATCTCTATTCCATGTATTTCGGTGCCTCCCTGTAACTGCCCCCAAACACATAAGGCTAGGGGTTGTCTTCTACATACACAGTGGCAGTGGCAGCAAGCAGAGCTTCTAGAAAGGAGCTCTTGATTGGAGTATATAGTCTAAGAACACAACCGACCATGACAGCATACAACCCAGAAGGATGGACGGCATAGCTGCGATTTTGCCTGCTGGAGCTGCAGGCTCCCACAAATCTAGTTAGTTCTGGGAGATGTAAAGTTCATTCTGTTTCTGTCTTAAGAGGTGGAAAACGGCCAAAATGGGGGAGAATTTCAAGCTACAGCCTAAGTCAGGTCCTTTTATATGGGACTAATGTGAGAGTGTATAGACACTCCACAGCCCTTATGACAAGCTAGGACAGGTAGATTTGGAGGTCTTCATTAGAGTGGAGCTTTAGGCCTCCGCATGTCCATGTCAGGCAGAGTTCTAAAGGCTGCTGTGCACACATGAATCCACACTCTTTGGAATAGAGGGCAAGTCACTTTCCTTCCAGAATTCCCTCCTATAGAGGAATTGAGTCCACAGCTTGATGACCTACATTCCTAATACCTGCTGTGGAACTGAAAGTTTCACTCCACTGGTTCCAAGTCATCTCACATACTCAGAAGTATCATACACATACTGAACAGCACACATAAACCATGACCAAAAGGGAAAAGAGAACTCCTCTCCAGTCCTTTGGCAGCCCCAACAATAGAGATGTGGGGAAGAAAAGACAGTAGTGTAAATATGGTTCGATGGTGTCTGAGGACTCATTGAATAGGGGACGGACTCTAAGCTCTCTAACAGTGCTTATCTGCATGACCTCATAGAAGAGAACAGACTTATTCCTACTGAGGACCTAGAGGAGGCCCAATAGGTCCTCTTAGCTTACTGTGCATAGTTTCTGAGTGACTTTGGATTACTTCCTTTCTCTGAGGGCTAGAGTTTCATCCTTGCAGTCTACAGACTTCCTTACCCAGCTTCTCTGAGAACACTGTTGTACAGCTACTCGAGGCCCAGTTCAGTCTCCTTCCAGGCTCCAAACCCAGAGCATTAGAAGAGTTCTCTACAGCTAAGTCATGGTCAACTTCTATCCCACACATTGTCCTTCCGGTCTGAGGCAGGAAGTTGTCCAGGCAGCAGAGGCACACATACAGTGTAGATAGGGATCCCCACTTCCTTTCCTTCCTGAGGACTGCAAGTGGTGGCACTAAAGGGAGTGCTGAGTTGATTTCCCCTTAGCTTTTCCAGGATCTTTACTAGCTGTCCTCTGGTACCACCAAGATTAGCATTATTTCTAGTAAGTTCTTCTCAGAAACAAATCTGTTTTTTTAAAGCCTTTTTAATCAAAAGAAAAATGCAAAGGCAATTGTGTTATGTATTCCATTTCCTGAATTCATGTGCAAGTTCATACTCAGTGAAGCATTGTTTGCTCTGACGGAGCACTCTAGGATAGTGTCACAGACTAGAGCAGCCAGGGAACAAGGACAGTATTACACACTGGTCTACATGCAGATCCTCTAAGCTGCTGCCAGAGTCCCAGGTTATAGACAGTGTCATTCCAGTCCACTAGGAAGCATGACACTGATTTCTGTCACAAGTGTGTGTGCACATAGGGTGTAAGCAGCCCGAAGTGTCCTGCTGCCCTAGTCTGAACCAGTTAGGCTATGTATTCCCAAGTCCCAGTTCCTCACATCACCCTGGGACTGTGTAGAAAAGTCATATCAGTGGTACTGCTGACTCGCTGGGGTGCAGAACTAAGACCTTGTCTGCTCTTCGACTTCCTTATCACACAACTTCAATGTAAGCAGCAGTTTCTCGATTCCCCAGCCTTCTGAACAGGGTCAGTGGACAGCAGTGGACATGCGTGTTAGGTCTCAGCCACACAGGTTTGGGTTGGATTGGGTTTTCTTTTCTTTGCATGCTTCCAAGATCTAAGAAGCAGAGGTATAGATTTCTAAAAGATCCCAGTGGTGTTACCAGCAACTCCTGCATGGGATGGTTCTGAGTGCAGGGCTTCACTGGCAAGGGGAGGGAGGGTTACTGTTTAGTTCCTTTCCCTCCACATTGTCGTGCTGTACTTCTCCATATGTATCGTTTCTGTGTGGTTGTTTTGTTTGTTTCTTACTTTGTTGGTTTCATTGGTGTGTGAGCTGCATGCACTTCCTGTTGTACTGTCAATGATTCTCTGACTTCCTTTGGAAAGCACTAATGAGTAAGTGCTATTTCTCTTCTCTATTGTTGGGTTTTTTGTAAAGTTGCTCAAATGCTCTCAGGTATGGCGGCTCTGAATGGAGGACTTGGCGCCACAGGCTTGACGAATGGTACGGCTGGCACCATGGACGCCCTCACGCAGGCCTACTCAGGAATTCAGCAGTACGCGGCAGCTGCACTGCCCACTTTGTACAGCCAGAGCCTGCTGCAGCAGCAGAGCGCTGCAGGCAGCCAGAAGGAAGGTAGGTATCTACCTGTATCCCCAGGGCCTGGCGGGGCCAGCCAGACTTGGATTTGCCTTTAGAGCATGCCTAGAAGATGATTTGAACCAGTGTCTTAAGAGCAATCACCAGCCTAATTTCTAATATCCATGTTAAAAGTCTCAAGCATATAAGCCCTTTCTAAAAAGTTCTCTGTTGATCTCATTTTTTTTTCACTTTTTCACTCATCCCTGAAGTTCTTATCTATCAGGTGTTCACAGGAACTTACTTGACTAGTTGCTACCATCAAAACTGCCTAGAACATCCTCTCTTCAGTCAGCACAAGCTCTCGGTCTTCTCTCCTCATAGAGATTCCTCAGTACAAGGGTACCACTTGGTTCAGGCTGGTGTAGGGTAAGAACCCTCCTGAATTCCCTAGATTCTTAAGGTGTACATCCCCTGAAGTTGTGTGGCTGCCTCTCAGAAAGCAATAGTTTTGACTAATGATAGAATCCAGTTAGAACTAACTTAGACCATGGGGAGGACGTCTTCTGGGAAAGGAAGTGAGTGATCGGGCGCCTAGCGGTGCTACTAGTAAGGCAGGAGACATTTCAGAAAAATCCTGAGGATGAATTAAAACTAATTATATAGTGGTTAATTACCTACTCCAAATAAGGGAAGTTCGTCCTTCTTCCTCTTGATTGTTTTGTCCGGTTGGTTGGTTGGTTGGTTGGTTGGTTGGTTGGTTGGTTGGTTGGTTGGTTGGAATAGGGTCTCACCTACAGCCCAGGCTGCTGTTGAGTCTGTGTCAGTCTTACTGGCTGTGTCTCTTGGGAGCATGAACACCTCCGTGTAGCACCACACGCGATGGTTTGCCTTTCCTCACTGACTGGCTGCCCTAGAACTGTCAGCAGCTTGCCGATCTCGTTCTGACTGGTTCAGAAGATGGGAGAAGACTATTCTTATTCTTCCCTTTACCTTCTCACCATAGCTACTAACTGCTTTTGCTTACATATTTATGTAGAGTCTGGTAACCTGTAATCTGATATCATGCTTTTATTCTGCAAACTTAGGATTTTTAAGAAGATACAACTTTAAAGTGTTAAAAGTAGAAAATAAATTTCCCTTTGACAAAGAACATAGAGATCTTCAAAAAAGAAAAAAAATACATGAGACCTACATTACTTCTCATTGCTTCAACAACACCCCACCCTGCCCCCTTCCTCTTAGCCGGGACATCTTTTGTAGGTTTGCAGGCATACACAGCTATTTGGACAACTGTATTTCACTGAGTGTTTGAAAGAGACCCCACGAGGCCATCTTTGTTTAGTCTTTGAAGGGTCTGAGAGCCACTGAGAAGTAAGCACCATAGGAGGTGACCCATAAAGAACAGAGCTAAGTGTCCTTCCTGAATGGTTCCGCGAGTGCCCTTCTCTCTGCCATCCAGCATGGCTTTACAGGACAGTATTAACTGTGTCACTCAGACTTAGCTGCCGCCAAAGGATCAAAAAGTCAGTGGTTAAAGTCTGGTCCCATAAGAACGTTTTCCTGAAGAACTTCACCTCAGCCCACTGTCGTAAGCTGCTTGTCCTTGACTAATACAGGTACTAACTCTAGGGATGTTCGCTAACAGTGGTATGTGCTGGGCTCTTCATTCGGTCTAGTGCTAGCTTTGGGGTTGTTCTTTTCATTGGCTTGGTTTGTTCGTGCCTGCTCCCATCCCTCTCTTCCCTTCTCATGCTCTCCCTTGACCATCTTCCCATCCAGCTGATCTAGCTAAGGATACATATCACCCGTCTGCCATTAGTTTAGGGAAACTGTAACTTAAAATGCCAGTGATAACAAGAAGGGAAAGAACAGGTCTACCGCTCATCAGATTTTAGATTCCCTAATCCACAGCTCCATCCTTGTGCTGCCCTTTGGTCAGAGCTGAAATGTACCCTGAAGTAGTTAGTCATGGACGCTGGTGTATTTTTCCACCACGGGAAAAATGAACTATTTAGACTTGACACATGATTTAAATTAATGTTCCATGGGTAAATTTTGTGAAATGTTGCAACATTCCTACAGATCTAAGTATCAGGAAAGCCTATCACATGTCATGCAATTGTGAACCTTCTATGGCCGTTCTCATGCATCCCACTCCCTCTCCTTACAGCAGGCAGGCTTTACACCCACAAGTAGTTGGAGCCCCAGGTACCCAGCAAGAGGCTTATCCACACTGGTGGTTGGTGTAGCTTTGTTCTACACACAGGTGCCTCTGGGCCGAGGGGGTTTGTGCTGCCCTGGGCACCCTGTGAGAAATACATAATAAAAACAGCCCACAGGGACCAGTAATACAGCTGCCACTCAAGGTGTGCTGGGAGAAAGTAGACAGGTCAAAAGGGGGAGTTGTGTGGGTTTTATTGCTTTTGGAGATTTAGAAGAAAGAGAGAGAGGGAGAGGGAGGGGGTGGAAGAAAGAGAGGGGGTGGGAAGGAGGGAGGAAGTCAGAGACATAGACGAGGGCTATTGATTTTGGTATCCACTGTACCATTAGCATGCAATAAAGGTTTTTTCTATATGAAACTGCTTTTTTTCCCCTCGGTTTGGGAGGGTTAAAAGATCAAACTATTTCCTGGTAAAGGGATGTCAGAGGAGAGGAGTTATGAAGATGTTGGAATTTATCCCTGGGAAAACAATAAACAAAAGGACCAAAACCTCTTTTTGCCTGTCTAACTGGTCGCAGTCTTCATCTCTCTGGCATGGACATATTCAGAATTTAGATACCATTCTGAATTGCTGGGATCATTCATGCACAGTCTGCCCTGTTCATTAAAAGTATGCTTACTGCTCAGACTTCAGGAGTGGCAACACGCTTACAATGCTTTCAGTTCTGTTAATCCTTCTCGAAGCATTTAAATGCTTTGCCTGAAAGGTGCATTCAGTGTGGAGAACCCCTCTGAGCAGTGTTCCTCTTCCTAAGAATGTGCATGGCACAATAGCACTAGCACATGTTTCCAGCATTAACCACATTAGGACCAGACAGCAGTGAAGGCTACGAATCAACTATGGCTGCCTCCCTGGAGCTGGGTCCCAGACATAGCCATAGAGTACGTAAGCAGTATGGTAATGTTGACGTGTTTTTAAGTGAGGAAGAAATAACTACATCTGATTCCAGTGAAGTCTCATTCTTTAAGACTGTCATTGGTTTCCTAGGGCAGACAAAGATGTACCGATTCATAGATTCGCAAAGGTCACTTAATTCTCACTACTCAGGGCTGCACACATACACATCGTTGCCCAGTAGTTCTGCAGGGAGATCATGGAATTCTGGCCCTGATCTCCACAGGGAACAGGCAGGCAAGTTCTCTCTCCTGTGAGAGCCAGGGACAGAAGTCACTTCCTCAGTTCTGTGAGTTTCTTTTCCAGCATCCAAAAAATACCCCAACTTCATCCTCTCTCTGTCAGATGCATCTTCTGTCGTTTCTTTCACACAGCTCCGGTGTAGGTGAGTCTTGAGTTCAGTGAGGAACTTGAGAAAACTAACCTAAGCTGCAGAACTAAACCGACTGTTTGCCTTCTGGAGTTTGCATGGAAAGGGGGAAAGCTCTGTTAACTCCGTCTTGAAGAAGCTTTTGTATCCTCTGTCCTTAACTCCCAAGGCGAATTCTCAGTGACATAAAGGCCTGTCAAAACTGTAAAACTACCTTTCCACCTAGCTGTTGACTCCCTGCCCAACATTCTAACAGAGAGAGAGATGATTATTACAGTGTGTGTGCGTGTGTGTGCGTGTGTGTGCGTGCGCGCGCGTGCGCGCGCAAGCGCACACAACAAATCAAAACTGACAGAGTAACTTTGTCAGTGACTGGGAAATCTGAGTAGTGCTGCTGCTGTTGTACTCACTTTTCCAAATTGCTGCAGTCTGCTTAGCATGCAGACCACTTCAGCAAATAGTCTACACATGAAACTTGGCTACCTAGGAGTAACCGGTTTGAAATTCTATCCCTGCCCTGCCCCACCTCCTCCTTCACCCCTAAGGAGATGTTGCACTGAAGTAATCCAAAGATTCTCCATGAAAAAGAAGCTACTCATAGCATGCCCCACACCTCCCCATCCCACCCCTCGCCACCAGTGAGAACATTTCAAAGGATTAGTGTTTTCCTGAATAGTATGCCAGTGCCTAGACATTATCCTTCTGCTCATTCTTCATAGGAAAAAGCCAAATGGTTAGCCTACCTGTTACTGAAGTATTCCTAAGAGGCTTCGGGAACTAAGACTTGGGGAATACCTTACTCTGATTTTTTCTTCCTCTTTAGGTCCAGAGGGGGCAAACCTCTTTATTTACCACCTTCCACAGGAGTTTGGAGACCAGGACATTCTGCAGATGTTCATGCCCTTTGGAAATGTTATCTCTGCTAAAGTCTTCATTGACAAACAGACCAATCTGAGCAAGTGCTTTGGTATGCAAAAGAGACCTAGCTAAGCATTGCAGGTTTCCTAGTCAGGAGTCAAAATAGGGCCTTCCTTCCGGTGGTAGCTCTTGACCTTCGAGTTGCATGTACACAGATGTGGGCAGAGGTATTTGATCAGAGAAGGGGGAAGAGCCATACACAAGTGACAGACACTGCCTTACCTTAGGTGATAGCTATACTGTAGCAGTAAAGTGCCTTCCTATCTGCCTGATTCCCTTTCACCGTAGAGCAGTAGTTGTTTCTTTAAGCCCTGCAGTCTTGTCTGTGCTCTACACAAGCACTGCTAGCATTCTGCCCCGCAGTCTTACTCCTACAGTTTCAAATAGCCCACGCACTGAGTCAGGACTTGTCACTCAGGTTTACTAGTGTCACTCGTATGCCGCTCCACCTCTGTGGACTGCGGACTAGCAGCTGCTGTCCCGTACTTCCAGAGAACAAAGCATTATGATGGGCTTAGCCTGGCCAGGGCTGCATGAGTAGGTGCAGAGCACAGGGACATTTGCGTATTAACCAAACACCCCCAGACACCTAGCTCTCTGCCCTTGCAGCCTTACTATTCAGAGGGAGCATCTCCTTTTTTTAAACAGAGTAATGAAAACTCATGTCCGGATGCTTCTGTACCACAAGGACAGCAGTGTTAAATCCATGACCTCTTTATCTCTGTGACTGATTAGCCCCCAAAGAAGTTAAGAATCCAGGGTGCTCAGAGCCTTGTTTAGCAAGCTCTAGCCCAGTGAGTTCACAGCATTTTGCTGATATCACTCCTACAATTTACTAATTCACATTGTGAGAGGTAGTACAATTTATTAAGTAAAATATGATCCAAAAAAATTAGGAATGTATATACTGCAAAGAAAAATATCTAAAGAAGGATGGTTCTCAAAAGCCCAGAAATTCAAAGTTTATTTGGCTGACTGCTAGGTAATGTTTTGGTTCCTACAGGTCTGGTGCTAGGGATTAGAAGGATTAAGGCATCAACTATTTTCAGGCAATGTTTCTCCTCCAGGAGAAAGGCTGCCAGCCTAAACCCACTGCACAGCCCATGGACAGCAGAGGAATGACATGAACACTAAGCTGTCACACGGTGTGTGCACGTGAGAGCCTCAGCTACCTTTGAAAGGCTGGCTTCCTGGCTTCCTGTGCAAGGCTTTCTGGCCCACACCTTCATAGCTGCATAACTATTTTCATAACTGTTCTAAGTTTATTTGGAGACTAAAAGCAACTATAGTTCGTGATTTGAGGAAACATTACCTTGAAAAGAGCTTTTTGTCAGTCCACAGACTACTTAACTAATATGTTCCTGATAATACACACTAGCTGTGAGAATCAGGGATGCATTTTCAATTCCCCTTAAAAGCTGTGCTCCCATGTTCCTCCGTGAGCGAGGCTAGTCTCACCATCTGGGTTAGCTACTGATTTGCTTGTTGTAATCTATCCATCTGTCTGTCCGTCCATCCATCTCACTTCTGACCCATTCCATTCTCCAATCATCTTGCCACTTGTACCCAAGACCCTGAGAGAAAGAGGAGTCACACCAGAGTGAAGTCTTAGATCTGAGGTTACTTTTACTGGGCTTTAAAGTTAATAAAAATGTAAACAACCATTTTTGCCATTCAGCCTACCTGTGAAATGACTTCCTGCCTTTTTATCAGCTGAGAACTCTGCTCAAAGTATGTTTATGTCCTTTGCTCTCTCCACTGGTTTGTAATGAATTTTCTCTTTAGCTTTAAACTTTAATAGTAGTAGATGGGTGGAGATGCTATAATCTTCCAATTGCTGATGTTTGGAAGTGAAATTCAGTCTCTGGGACAGCCTCCTGTCTCCACTCAGTCACAAATGCTCTCGGGTTGCCTCAGCATTGACCAGGCAATGCTGGTACTTCTGACCCACCTCCCACTCTGTTAAAGCCAACTCTGCCACCAGGATCCTCTCCTGACTCTGTAGAGTATCATTTGTTCTTGTTCAAAGGCAGACATGCCCCTCTCTCTGATGGTGGCTATTGCCGCAGATACAAATAACTGGATGTGAGGGACTCTTAACTAAGCCCTGAGACAGTACCTTCCCCAGGTTTGTCTGAACAGTAATTCCAAAATGTTAGATGCTAGTATACATTATTCTAATTGAGTTAAGTCAGTGGGTGACTCATCCTGAGCAGCCAGCCCTGTGTAGACTGTCTGTGAGTATATATAGGACTCACTCTCTCCTCAGTATGTTTCCCAGAGGACCCAGGGAGGGGAGGAGGGGCCTGGGGGTGGGGGTAAAACAAATAGGTGTGCCTTCGAAGCACTAAATAGAGGGACAGAGTTCACTAGAGAAGGTAGCTGTAGTTCTGTGAGGAAGCTTTCATCCCACATGGAACTCACTCCTTGATTACTCGCCAGTGGCATTTCCCCCGATGTCCACAGACATGCACTGTGCATGCCTGGGACAGCACAAACCTAGCAGACCCAGCTCAGATCCGAGGATGGGCACCGCTCAGCATTGCAGTCACAAGGTGCCGGCCAGCCCCGCCAGCCCCCTTTCCTGCTTGGCTTCCCCTTCACCCTGACCGCCCTGCCTCCTTCCCCTTTGTTTTCCAGGTTTTGTTAGCTATGACAATCCAGTCTCTGCACAAGCTGCAATCCAGGCTATGAACGGCTTTCAGATCGGCATGAAACGCTTGAAGGTGCAGCTGAAGCGCTCCAAAAACGACAGCAAACCTTACTGATCCTAACCCCAGAAGCTCCCTGCTCTTATTTTAGCTTTCTTAGGGTAAGTCCCACAAGCCAGCCTGTTCTCAACAGGGAAGGCAGAGGAGGGACCACAATGCCAACTTTTACCAAGAGAGACGGTTATTTTTACATTAAGGCCTCCGTTTCTTCCACTAATGCCCCACCCAGTCTGCCATAATCAAAACCTGGGCTACCTTGTTCTTATTGAGTAAACCCCACCTCCAATTGTGCCACTGTATTCTCCTTGGTTTTGCAATTTGAATATCCTTACTCTTTTAAGAAAAATTTGTTTTGCTTTTTTAAAGAGAAACATATAAACAAGTAAATGACATCTTGAGAATTTGAAAGGCAAGCAAACACTAACGTGCAATTCTAACTCTGAAACCACTGGTGCCCCGAGAGCACTGCCTGGAGAACTCACCCTCCCTGCCCGCCCGCCCACCGCCCGCCCCTCGGAGGGCCCCACGATTAGAGATGGCGTGGTGGCCCAGCAGAGGGAGAAGCCAGGAGAAGCACTTAAAACTCCACAAAACACCCTCCCACTACATTGGTTTCTTTTAATATAAGTAGGATTTTATTTTAGGGTTCAAAGAAACATGACATTTATTGGTCAGATGATTACACTGGTTGTCTATTTTGTTATTGTTTTATTTTTGTTTTTAGAAAGGATTAATGTAAAAAAAGATTTAGAGATCTGTTTCTTAAAGCTACAGGGTTTAAAAATAAAATAAAATGAGTGAAAATACTTGATGTTTCTTGAAAGATAAATTTAATAATAAATAAATACATAAATAATACATAAATAAAAAGAAAGCCACAGGCCTGTAAATTTTATTTGTAAAAAAAGCATTTCTATTTTTATACAAAATTTTTACTGCCTCAGAAATAATGGAAGTTATTTATTGCCTATTGTTAACTTATTGGGTATCTAAAGAGCAGTTCTCTGTCTAGCTAGAACCTTCTGAAGTAGTCTCTAGAGGAATTGTTCTAGGAATGGGCTTTTTTTCACCGTTGAACCCTAGACCTAAAGTTCATGCTTTATCCTCTTGTCCTTTGTATTTGTCTGATTATTTTGTTTGTAAATTCCATTATCTAGTTTACAATTCAGTTGTCTTGACTTCCCCATATGTCACCTTTGTTCAAACTGGACCCTCTCCTCTGTCCCTGCTAGTCCTTCACCCCAAAGCACCCAGAATCCATCCCCTCTCACTCTCTCCAGATGGATTCTCTTGGGGTTTCATTGTACTGTGGAAAAAGAGTGTAAGAAATGCAAATTATGTGAATGGCTCATAGACTCCCTGAAGACCTAAGATTTGCATTAGTTTTTCTCCGCACCGCACCCTGGAAAGTGATGTTGTTGCTGCTGCGCAGACTCTGTGTAACTTCTGACTCTTCCTTGTTTTCTCCCCAGACATCTTCATGCCCGTTAGTCATCGTTTGCCTAGCATGTCCCTGTGGCGTCTCAAAAACAGTTTCATCGTCCCGTCATTGTTTCTGATGTCTTTCTGACCTCACGTCATATTTGGTTCTCTCCTACTGACCTTTGATCTAGTTTTGACCTTTGAAATTTGCATGTGACCTCATCTCGCTATGAATTCTGGGAAGTCAATGTGAAAAACATTGCTGCATTCATGCAAGACTGAAATTATTAGACAAATTATAGAAAACAAAACCTGTGGCTAAAATGTTTCTTTCTTATTTTTTTTTTCTTTTCATAAAACAGACTTGAAAGTATTACACAGGGATTGGCATTCTGCCCGGTCACTGGTGACAATAGCAATATGTGTCCAGGGACACAGAATGTTGGTTTCTAACAGACTACTTCCAAAAACAGTTTGAGAAAAAAAAACTGTCTGATTTTAAGTCTCTAGAGGTCTGTAATAGTTTTTACATTTTTCAGGCAGTGTAAAGTTTTTGATAAGGCCATTTTACGTGGCTCACTTTCTCATTAAGATATATATAGAGAACCACTTTTTGTAGATTAGTATAAGAAAATATTTACCCTGTTTTGGGGCAAATGCTACCTATTTGTGTCACCTTTTGCTGAACTGACTCACAGTTAGACAATCCATGGTTTAATGCACATGAAATTACCTATATTTTATACTGTTCCAATGTACAGGAGAAAGCTACTGTAAACTGCGTCATGTCGGTGCTTCTGTGGATTAAGTTGTGGTCTCATCATGAGTCTTAAGGTCTTAATGTTATTTGTTGATAAGACAAGCTTAGAATTGGTTTACTTATAACAAAAAGAATTTCAAAAAAAAAAAAGTTGTTTGCTTAAAAAAAAAAATTTAATGTGAGAAAAAAAAAAAAAACAAACTATTCCAGAATAAGTTTGTGTTGGCTTGAGAAAGCATTGATGTCACCTTTTTTATTGTGGACTATTAGATGTGTTTGTGTTCAGCAAAATGTGATCTGTTTTTGTTTTTTCTTTTAAAGAAAAAAAAGTGAAAACTATCTAGTGCCAAATTCCAAAGGTACTTCCTTCCTAGAGCTCCGCGTGTTTCCTGTGAGAAGTAATTTGATAACATGGTATTTTATTATGTGTTTTGTATAAATCCCTAATATTTAAAACAAAAAAAAAAGGTTACAAAGTTTGTTAACTTGCTACTCCGTGGTCTTGTTGCCTGAAATTGTTATTGTTCGTTATTTCTCTATGCTGTTTTGTAAGACATTGTATAAGTGCCCGTGTGTTACTTTTCTAATCACCCTCCACATCGATGCTATGACAGCAACCCTCACAATGTATTCTCTTCACAATGTCTGCAAACCTCCAAGGTGAGAAAGTCCTGAACTTTTAACCCTTTCTACCCAGAGCTATCTGGAATGTTGGTAACTTTTTATACTGTCATCCTTGGGTTTCTTTTGGGGTGTTTAGATTTTTTTTCTCCATTTGTATCTTCTGAGTTTTTTGTTTTTTGAGACACCCACCCACCCAAAAACTCTTAAGTCTTTTTCCTAAACCATGTTTTATTTTTCTTTTTTATCCCCCCTCTTCCTTATTATTATCCTATGCTCCTTTAGTTTAAATGTAAGAGATTGAGCAAATCCTATGAAGGTAAACGTAGGTAGATTTTTAGCCCCTACACAAACCCTAAAGACAATGTCTGCTTTTCGAGATGGGGTTTCATGGTATGTCCTAGTGTACAATATTTTTATACACCCTGGAGTTAATGGCTTTTTTTGGTGGTCTACTCTTTCAAGAAACGTTGCTTTTGTTTCTTAAACACCCCTATGTAATGCTGAGTCAGTCATTCCGCCCGGGATTCTCAGACTCCTGTGGACACCTGAATGAGAAAGGTGTCTTCACGCAAATCCCTCAGGCCTTTCCCTGCCTCTCTGGGTCCCTAGGGGGTTTTGATCTTTAGGTGAACACATTTCAAGTGGCTGGCCATGTAAGAGGAGATCAGAGCTGCTCTTCACCACAGTTACTAACCAAATACCAGGACTAGATCCTGCTGTCGCTTTTGAAAGTGCCATATTCCTCTGAGTCTGGCTTCTTATGAGCAGATGTCTTGTTCTCACAGACCCCAATGTCCTACCTACAGTCCCAGCACTCGCCCAGTCTCTGGGAAAACAAACCCTGCAAGCTCCTGGTCTCAGCTCCCCTTCCTTCTCACCCTGCCTCCATTTGGTTTAATGTGTGTGTGATTGTGATAGCCCTGAGATGGAAAGGATTAGCCTCTCACAATGCAAAAAAAAAAAAAAAAAAAAATTCCCTCCTTACAGCACGAGCACTTCCTGCAATGCCGCGGTCTGTGTCCCCCACACCTGTTTACCACTGCCGGGGCCTTCTTCGTCCTCGAGGGCTATTTTGTACTTCCGCAGCACTCAGCGCAGTAACAGTGACCACACATTTCTCAGTCTCTCTGTGGTGGTGTAGGCACACATGTAGACACACAAGACAACTCCAGTCGTATTTCATAGACCGTCTCGTTCAGAATCTATTCATTTACCAACGGCATAAATGACAACAACAAAGAAAATTCTTGAATTTTTCCCCCATGGAAGCAAACCGTCCTCCTTCCTCTTAATCCACCTGCGGCCGCAGAGGCTCGGGCCAGGCAGGTACTTTCTGTTGAGTGCTTCTGACTTTGCAGGCAACCAAGACAGTACATTGAGGGGGAGGTTTTTGGTTTTGCATGTTTCATTGTTAGAAAGATAGCCTTCCTCAGAGACAAACTGTCCTTTATCTCTCAGTATCAAACGGAAAAAGCTGCAAGGGTGCACAGGGCCTGTTTCCGGAAGACAAAACACAGGGAAACTGCATTTTTAAAAATCACGTGTAAAGCATAGACTTTAAAACTCACTCAGAGACTCTGATTGACGGCACCTCCAAGGTGTGACAGCTCATCTTTCCTTCACCGCAGGGGTTCTAGGTCCTTGGCTTGTGCTACTCTGGAATCATTTACTGTTTCTGTTTTTATTATCTTAAGTGCTAATTAAAAAAAAAATAAAACTTAAAAAATGTAGTTTCATTACCTTTTGAATAATGTCATACAAAAAACTGTATTTGTGTTTTTGTGCTGTGGGAATTGTTGTTTGTAGATTAATAATACCATTTTGTTTAGAACTACAAAATAGTTTTTAAATATTGTCTGAGAAAAGCCAAAGTTAATGCAACCTAGTGGAAACTGTAAGACCATTTGAGTATTGTTTCTGTTGTATTGGTGCATTTGGATTTTGTTGTTTGATGGAATTTGAGCCAAAAAACAAAAACGCAGGCTTTCCTATTTCTACAGCCGATTGTCCTTATGCATTTTGTACCAGTGGGATTTTTTATACTGGAGATTAAAAAAAATGGAAATTTTTGTGGCTTACTCTCGTGGGCCCCCTGACAATGACTGATTTCAAGTTTGATTTCTGGTTGATAGAAAGAGAGTTGCTTTCCTTTTAAGAATTAAAAACTTTGGCTTGATTTCTTTTTTTCCCTTTGCTTATATCTAGCATTAGAATTTTGTCTTAAAATACAGCGGTAAGTTTCACTCTTTATTCTGTACTGTGCAGTTACACAATAAGATAATTAGATTTAGAAGTACTCAGTCACTTTAAGTGGATAAATGTATTAGTTAAACTTTAGGAGTTTGCTTTTTGCTGTTTAGATCGAAGTTTTTTCTGACCCTTCTGTCCTCATTGTGAACATAACCGTGTAGTTGAAACAGTCAGACTTATTTTTGTAATGTATGTTATTGTGTGATGCGGTTTTTTGCTTCTGTCTCCAATATTAAACCATTTTCCTAATACTTGTTCCTCTCT